>NC_080833.1:151501516-151618551 GCF_030435755.1 Ochotona princeps | reverse complement strand
GTGGCCGAGTGTGGGGGGCCCAGGCGAGGGGGGCGGCGGGGGTGGCCGAGTGTGGGGGGCCCAGGCGAGGGGGGCGGCGGGGGTGGCCGAGTGTGGGGGGCCCAGGCGAGGGGGGCGGCGGGGGTGGCCGAGTGTGGGGGGCCCAGGCGAGGGGGGCGGCGGGGGTGGCCGAGTGTGGGGGGCCCAGGCGAGGGGGGCGGCGGGGGTGGCCGAGTGTGGGGGGCCCAGGCGAGGGGGGCGGCGGGGGTGGCCGAGTGTGGGGGGCCCAGGCGAGGGGGGCGGCGGGGGTGGCCGAGTGTGGGGGGCCCAGGCGAGGGGGGCGGCGGGGGTGGCCGAGTGTGGGGGGCCCAGGCGAGGGGGGCGGCGGGGGTGGCCGAGTGTGGGGGGCCCAGGCGAGGGGGGCGGCGGGGGTGGCCGAGTGTGGGGGGCCCAGGCGAGGGGGGCGGCGGGGGTGGCCGAGTGTGGGGGGCCCAGGCGAGGGGGGCGGCGGGGGTGGCCGAGTGTGGGGGGCCCAGGCGAGGGGGGCGGCGGGGGTGGCCGAGTGTGGGGGGCCCAGGCGAGGGGGGCGGCGGGGGTGGCCGAGTGTGGGGGGCCCAGGCGAGGGGGGCGGCGGGGGTGGCCGAGTGTGGGGGGCCCAGGCGAGGGGGGCGGCGGGGGTGGCCGAGTGTGGGGGGCCCAGGCGAGGGGGGCGGCGGGGGTGGCCGAGTGTGGGGGGCCCAGGCGAGGGGGGCGGCGGGGGTGGCCGAGTGTGGGGGGCCCAGGCGAGGGGGGCGGCGGGGGTGGCCGAGTGTGGGGGGCCCAGGCGAGGGGGGCGGCGGGGGTGGCCGAGTGTGGGGGGCCCAGGCGAGGGGGGCGGCGGGGGTGGCCGAGTGTGGGGGGCCCAGGCGAGGGGGGCGGCGGGGGTGGCCGAGTGTGGGGGGCCCAGGCGAGGGGGGCGGCGGGGGTGGCCGAGTGTGGGGGGCCCAGGCGAGGGGGGCGGCGGGGGTGGCCGAGTGTGGGGGGCCCAGGCGAGGGGGGCGGCGGCGGGGGTGGCCGAGTGTGGGGGGCCCAGGCGAGGGGGGCGGCGGGGGTGGCCGAGTGTGGGGGGCCCAGGCGAGGGGGGCGGCGGGGGTGGCCGAGTGTGGGGGGCCCAGGCGAGGGGGGCGGCGGGGGTGGCCGAGTGTGGGGGGCCCAGGCGAGGGGGGCGGCGGGGGTGGCCGAGTGTGGGGGGCCCAGGCGAGGGGGGCGGCGGGGGTGGCCGAGTGTGGGGGGCCCAGGCGAGGGGGGCGGCGGGGGTGGCCGAGTGTGGGGGGCCCAGGCGAGGGGGGCGGCGGGGGTGGCCGAGTGTGGGGGGCCCAGGCGAGGGGGGCGGCGGGGGTGGCCGAGTGTGGGGGGCCCAGGCGAGGGGGGCGGCGGGGGTGGCCGAGTGTGGGGGGCCCAGGCGAGGGGGGCGGCGGGGGTGGCCGAGTGTGGGGGGCCCAGGCGAGGGGGGCGGCGGGGGTGGCCGAGTGTGGGGGGCCCAGGCGAGGGGGGCGGCGGGGGTGGCCGAGTGTGGGGGGCCCAGGCGAGGGGGGCGGCGGGGGTGGCCGAGTGTGGGGGGCCCAGGCGAGGGGGGCGGCGGGGGTGGCCGAGTGTGGGGGGCCCAGGCGAGGGGGGCGGCGGGGGTGGCCGAGTGTGGGGGGCCCAGGCGAGGGGGGCGGCGGGGGTGGCCGAGTGTGGGGGGCCCAGGCGAGGGGGGCGGCGGGGGTGGCCGAGTGTGGGGGGCCCAGGCGAGGGGGGCGGCGGGGGTGGCCGAGTGTGGGGGGCCCAGGCGAGGGGGGCGGCGGGGGTGGCCGAGTGTGGGGGGCCCAGGCGAGGGGGGCGGCGGGGGTGGCCGAGTGTGGGGGGCCCAGGCGAGGGGGGCGGCGGGGGTGGCCGAGTGTGGGGGGCCCAGGCGAGGGGGGCGGCGGGGGTGGCCGAGTGTGGGGGGCCCAGGCGAGGGGGGCGGCGGGGGTGGCCGAGTGTGGGGGGCCCAGGCGAGGGGGGCGGCGGGGGTGGCCGAGTGTGGGGGGCCCAGGCGAGGGGGGCGGCGGGGGTGGCCGAGTGTGGGGGGCCCAGGCGAGGGGGGCGGCGGGGGTGGCCGAGTGTGGGGGGCCCAGGCGAGGGGGGCGGCGGGGGTGGCCGAGTGTGGGGGGCCCAGGCGAGGGGGGCGGCGGGGGTGGCCGAGTGTGGGGGGCCCAGGCGAGGGGGGCGGCGGGGGTGGCCGAGTGTGGGGGGCCCAGGCGAGGGGGGCGGCGGGGGTGGCCGAGTGTGGGGGGCCCAGGCGAGGGGGGCGGCGGGGGTGGCCGAGTGTGGGGGGCCCAGGCGAGGGGGGCGGCGGGGGTGGCCGAGTGTGGGGGGCCCAGGCGAGGGGGGCGGCGGGGGTGGCCGAGTGTGGGGGGCCCAGGCGAGGGGGGCGGCGGGGGTGGCCGAGTGTGGGGGGCCCAGGCGAGGGGGGCGGCGGGGGTGGCCGAGTGTGGGGGGCCCAGGCGAGGGGGGCGGCGGGGGTGGCCGAGTGTGGGGGGCCCAGGCGAGGGGGGCGGCGGGGGTGGCCGAGTGTGGGGGGCCCAGGCGAGGGGGGCGGCGGGGGTGGCCGAGTGTGGGGGGCCCAGGCGAGGGGGGCGGCGGGGGTGGCCGAGTGTGGGGGGCCCAGGCGAGGGGGGCGGCGGGGGTGGCCGAGTGTGGGGGGCCCAGGCGAGGGGGGCGGCGGGGGTGGCCGAGTGTGGGGGGCCCAGGCGAGGGGGGCGGCGGGGGTGGCCGAGTGTGGGGGGCCCAGGCGAGGGGGGCGGCGGGGGTGGCCGAGTGTGGGGGGCCCAGGCGAGGGGGGCGGCGGGGGTGGCCGAGTGTGGGGGGCCCAGGCGAGGGGGGCGGCGGGGGTGGCCGAGTGTGGGGGGCCCAGGCGAGGGGGGCGGCGGGGGTGGCCGAGTGTGGGGGGCCCAGGCGAGGGGGGCGGCGGGGGTGGCCGAGTGTGGGGGGCCCAGGCGAGGGGGGCGGCGGGGGTGGCCGAGTGTGGGGGGCCCAGGCGAGGGGGGCGGCGGGGGTGGCCGAGTGTGGGGGGCCCAGGCGAGGGGGGCGGCGGGGGTGGCCGAGTGTGGGGGGCCCAGGCGAGGGGGGCGGCGGGGGTGGCCGAGTGTGGGGGGCCCAGGCGAGGGGGGCGGCGGGGGTGGCCGAGTGTGGGGGGCCCAGGCGAGGGGGGCGGCGGGGGTGGCCGAGTGTGGGGGGCCCAGGCGAGGGGGGCGGCGGGGGTGGCCGAGTGTGGGGGGCCCAGGCGAGGGGGGCGGCGGGGGTGGCCGAGTGTGGGGGGCCCAGGCGAGGGGGGCGGCGGGGGTGGCCGAGTGTGGGGGGCCCAGGCGAGGGGGGCGGCGGGGGTGGCCGAGTGTGGGGGGCCCAGGCGAGGGGGGCGGCGGGGGTGGCCGAGTGTGGGGGGCCCAGGCGAGGGGGGCGGCGGGGGTGGCCGAGTGTGGGGGGCCCAGGCGAGGGGGGCGGCGGGGGTGGCCGAGTGTGGGGGGCCCAGGCGAGGGGGGCGGCGGGGGTGGCCGAGTGTGGGGGGCCCAGGCGAGGGGGGCGGCGGGGGTGGCCGAGTGTGGGGGGCCCAGGCGAGGGGGGCGGCGGGGGTGGCCGAGTGTGGGGGGCCCAGGCGAGGGGGGCGGCGGGGGTGGCCGAGTGTGGGGGGCCCAGGCGAGGGGGGCGGCGGGGGTGGCCGAGTGTGGGGGGCCCAGGCGAGGGGGGCGGCGGGGGTGGCCGAGTGTGGGGGGCCCAGGCGAGGGGGGCGGCGGGGGTGGCCGAGTGTGGGGGGCCCAGGCGAGGGGGGCGGCGGGGGTGGCCGAGTGTGGGGGGCCCAGGCGAGGGGGGCGGCGGGGGTGGCCGAGTGTGGGGGGCCCAGGCGAGGGGGGCGGCGGGGGTGGCCGAGTGTGGGGGGCCCAGGCGAGGGGGGCGGCGGGGGTGGCCGAGTGTGGGGGGCCCAGGCGAGGGGGGCGGCGGGGGTGGCCGAGTGTGGGGGGCCCAGGCGAGGGGGGCGGCGGGGGTGGCCGAGTGTGGGGGGCCCAGGCGAGGGGGGCGGCGGGGGTGGCCGAGTGTGGGGGGCCCAGGCGAGGGGGGCGGCGGGGGTGGCCGAGTGTGGGGGGCCCAGGCGAGGGGGGCGGCGGGGGTGGCCGAGTGTGGGGGGCCCAGGCGAGGGGGGCGGCGGGGGTGGCCGAGTGTGGGGGGCCCAGGCGAGGGGGGCGGCGGGGGTGGCCGAGTGTGGGGGGCCCAGGCGAGGGGGGCGGCGGGGGTGGCCGAGTGTGGGGGGCCCAGGCGAGGGGGGCGGCGGGGGTGGCCGAGTGTGGGGGGCCCAGGCGAGGGGGGCGGCGGGGGTGGCCGAGTGTGGGGGGCCCAGGCGAGGGGGGCGGCGGGGGTGGCCGAGTGTGGGGGGCCCAGGCGAGGGGGGCGGCGGGGGTGGCCGAGTGTGGGGGGCCCAGGCGAGGGGGGCGGCGGGGGTGGCCGAGTGTGGGGGGCCCAGGCGAGGGGGGCGGCGGGGGTGGCCGAGTGTGGGGGGCCCAGGCGAGGGGGGCGGCGGGGGTGGCCGAGTGTGGGGGGCCCAGGCGAGGGGGGCGGCGGGGGTGGCCGAGTGTGGGGGGCCCAGGCGAGGGGGGCGGCGGGGGTGGCCGAGTGTGGGGGGCCCAGGCGAGGGGGGCGGCGGGGGTGGCCGAGTGTGGGGGGCCCAGGCGAGGGGGGCGGCGGGGGTGGCCGAGTGTGGGGGGCCCAGGCGAGGGGGGCGGCGGGGGTGGCCGAGTGTGGGGGGCCCAGGCGAGGGGGGCGGCGGGGGTGGCCGAGTGTGGGGGGCCCAGGCGAGGGGGGCGGCGGGGGTGGCCGAGTGTGGGGGGCCCAGGCGAGGGGGGCGGCGGGGGTGGCCGAGTGTGGGGGGCCCAGGCGAGGGGGGCGGCGGGGGTGGCCGAGTGTGGGGGGCCCAGGCGAGGGGGGCGGCGGGGGTGGCCGAGTGTGGGGGGCCCAGGCGAGGGGGGCGGCGGGGGTGGCCGAGTGTGGGGGGCCCAGGCGAGGGGGGCGGCGGGGGTGGCCGAGTGTGGGGGGCCCAGGCGAGGGGGGCGGCGGGGGTGGCCGAGTGTGGGGGGCCCAGGCGAGGGGGGCGGCGGGGGTGGCCGAGTGTGGGGGGCCCAGGCGAGGGGGGCGGCGGGGGTGGCCGAGTGTGGGGGGCCCAGGCGAGGGGGGCGGCGGGGGTGGCCGAGTGTGGGGGGCCCAGGCGAGGGGGGCGGCGGGGGTGGCCGAGTGTGGGGGGCCCAGGCGAGGGGGGCGGCGGGGGTGGCCGAGTGTGGGGGGCCCAGGCGAGGGGGGCGGCGGGGGTGGCCGAGTGTGGGGGGCCCAGGCGAGGGGGGCGGCGGGGGTGGCCGAGTGTGGGGGGCCCAGGCGAGGGGGGCGGCGGGGGTGGCCGAGTGTGGGGGGCCCAGGCGAGGGGTGGCGGCGGGGGTGGCCGAGTGTGGGGGGCCCAGGCGAGGGGGGCGGCGGGGGTGGCCGAGTGTGGGGGGCCCAGGCGAGGGGGGCGGCGGGGGTGGCCGAGTGTGGGGGGCCCAGGCGAGGGGGGCGGCGGGGGTGGCCGAGTGTGGGGGGCCCAGGCGAGGGGGGCGGCGGGGGTGGCCGAGTGTGGGGGGCCCAGGCGAGGGGGGCGGCGGGGGTGGCCGAGTGTGGGGGGCCCAGGCGAGGGGGGCGGCGGGGGTGGCCGAGTGTGGGGGGCCCAGGCGAGGGGGGCGGCGGGGGTGGCCGAGTGTGGGGGGCCCAGGCGAGGGGGGCGGCGGGGGTGGCCGAGTGTGGGGGGCCCAGGCGAGGGGGGCGGCGGGGGTGGCCGAGTGTGGGGGGCCCAGGCGAGGGGGGCGGCGGGGGTGGCCGAGTGTGGGGGGCCCAGGCGAGGGGGGCGGCGGGGGTGGCCGAGTGTGGGGGGCCCAGGCGAGGGGGGCGGCGGGGGTGGCCGAGTGTGGGGGGCCCAGGCGAGGGGGGCGGCGGGGGTGGCCGAGTGTGGGGGGCCCAGGCGAGGGGGGCGGCGGGGGTGGCCGAGTGTGGGGGGCCCAGGCGAGGGGGGCGGCGGGGGTGGCCGAGTGTGGGGGGCCCAGGCGAGGGGGGCGGCGGGGGTGGCCGAGTGTGGGGGGCCCAGGCGAGGGGGGCGGCGGGGGTGGCCGAGTGTGGGGGGCCCAGGCGAGGGGGGCGGCGGGGGTGGCCGAGTGTGGGGGGCCCAGGCGAGGGGGGCGGCGGGGTGGCCGAGTGTGGGGGGCCCAGGCGAGGGGGGCGGCGGGGGTGGCCGAGTGTGGGGGGCCCAGGCGAGGGGGGCGGCGGGGGTGGCCGAGTGTGGGGGGCCCAGGCGAGGGGGGCGGCGGGGGTGGCCGAGTGTGGGGGGCCCAGGCGAGGGGGGCGGCGGGGGTGGCCGAGTGTGGGGGGCCCAGGCGAGGGGGGCGGCGGGGGTGGCCGAGTGTGGGGGGCCCAGGCGAGGGGGGCGGCGGGGGTGGCCGAGTGTGGGGGGCCCAGGCGAGGGGGGCGGCGGGGGTGGCCGAGTGTGGGGGGCCCAGGCGAGGGGGGCGGCGGGGGTGGCCGAGTGTGGGGGGCCCAGGCGAGGGGGGCGGCGGGGGTGGCCGAGTGTGGGGGGCCCAGGCGAGGGGGGCGGCGGGGGTGGCCGAGTGTGGGGGGCCCAGGCGAGGGGGGCGGCGGGGGTGGCCGAGTGTGGGGGGCCCAGGCGAGGGGGGCGGCGGGGGTGGCCGAGTGTGGGGGGCCCAGGCGAGGGGGGCGGCGGGGGTGGCCGAGTGTGGGGGGCCCAGGCGAGGGGGGCGGCGGGGGTGGCCGAGTGTGGGGGGCCCAGGCGAGGGGGGCGGCGGGGGTGGCCGAGTGTGGGGGGCCCAGGCGAGGGGGGCGGCGGGGGTGGCCGAGTGTGGGGGGCCCAGGAGGGGGGCGGCGGGGGTGGCCGAGTGTGGGGGGCCCAGGCGAGGGGGGCGGCGGGGGTGGCCGAGTGTGGGGGGCCCAGGCGAGGGGGGCGGCGGGGGTGGCCGAGTGTGGGGGGCCCAGGCGAGGGGGGCGGCGGGGGTGGCCGAGTGTGGGGGGCCCAGGCGAGGGGGGCGGCGGGGGTGGCCGAGTGTGGGGGGCCCAGGCGAGGGGGGCGGCGGGGGTGGCCGAGTGTGGGGGGCCCAGGCGAGGGGGGCGGCGGGGGTGGCCGAGTGTGGGGGGCCCAGGCGAGGGGGGCGGCGGGGGTGGCCGAGTGTGGGGGGCCCAGGCGAGGGGGGCGGCGGGGGTGGCCGAGTGTGGGGGGCCCAGGCGAGGGGGCGGCGGCGGGGGTGGCCGAGTGTGGGGGGCCCAGGCGAGGGGGGCGGCGGGGGTGGCCGAGTGTGGGGGGCCCAGGCGAGGGGGGCGGCGGGGGTGGCCGAGTGTGGGGGGCCCAGGCGAGGGGGGCGGCGGGGGTGGCCGAGTGTGGGGGGCCCAGGCGAGGGGGGCGGCGGGGGTGGCCGAGTGTGGGGGGCCCAGGCGAGGGGGGCGGCGGGGGTGGCCGAGTGTGGGGGGCCCAGGCGAGGGGGGCGGCGGGGGTGGCCGAGTGTGGGGGGCCCAGGCGAGGGGGGCGGCGGGGGTGGCCGAGTGTGGGGGGCCCAGGCGAGGGGGGCGGCGGGGGTGGCCGAGTGTGGGGGGCCCAGGCGAGGGGGGCGGCGGGGGTGGCCGAGTGTGGGGGGCCCAGGCGAGGGGGGCGGCGGGGGTGGCCGAGTGTGGGGGGCCCAGGCGAGGGGGGCGGCGGGGGTGGCCGAGTGTGGGGGGCCCAGGCGAGGGGGGCGGCGGGGGTGGCCGAGTGTGGGGGGCCCAGGCGAGGGGGGCGGCGGGGGTGGCCGAGTGTGGGGGGCCCAGGCGAGGGGGGCGGCGGGGGTGGCCGAGTGTGGGGGGCCCAGGCGAGGGGGGCGGCGGGGGTGGCCGAGTGTGGGGGGCCCAGGCGAGGGGGGCGGCGGGGGTGGCCGAGTGTGGGGGGCCCAGGCGAGGGGGGCGGCGGGGGTGGCCGAGTGTGGGGGGCCCAGGCGAGGGGGGCGGCGGGGGTGGCCGAGTGTGGGGGGCCCAGGCGAGGGGGGCGGCGGGGGTGGCCGAGTGTGGGGGGCCCAGGCGAGGGGGGCGGCGGGGGTGGCCGAGTGTGGGGGGCCCAGGCGAGGGGGGCGGCGGGGGTGGCCGAGTGTGGGGGGCCCAGGCGAGGGGGGCGGCGGGGGTGGCCGAGTGTGGGGGGCCCAGGCGAGGGGGGCGGCGGGGGTGGCCGAGTGTGGGGGGCCCAGGCGAGGGGGGCGGCGGGGGTGGCCGAGTGTGGGGGGCCCAGGCGAGGGGGGCGGCGGGGGTGGCCGAGTGTGGGGGGCCCAGGCGAGGGGGGCGGCGGGGGTGGCCGAGTGTGGGGGGCCCAGGCGAGGGGGGCGGCGGGGGTGGCCGAGTGTGGGGGGCCCAGGCGAGGGGGGCGGCGGGGGTGGCCGAGTGTGGGGGGCCCAGGCGAGGGGGGCGGCGGGGGTGGCCGAGTGTGGGGGGCCCAGGCGAGGGGGGCGGCGGGGGTGGCCGAGTGTGGGGGGCCCAGGCGAGGGGGGCGGCGGGGGTGGCCGAGTGTGGGGGGCCCAGGCGAGGGGGGCGGCGGGGGTGGCCGAGTGTGGGGGGCCCAGGCGAGGGGGGCGGCGGGGGTGGCCGAGTGTGGGGGGCCCAGGCGAGGGGGGCGGCGGGGGTGGCCGAGTGTGGGGGGCCCAGGCGAGGGGGGCGGCGGGGGTGGCCGAGTGTGGGGGGCCCAGGCGAGGGGGGCGGCGGGGGTGGCCGAGTGTGGGGGGCCCAGGCGAGGGGGGCGGCGGGGGTGGCCGAGTGTGGGGGGCCCAGGCGAGGGGGGCGGCGGGGGTGGCCGAGTGTGGGGGGCCCAGGCGAGGGGGGCGGCGGGGGTGGCCGAGTGTGGGGGGCCCAGGCGAGGGGGGCGGCGGGGGTGGCCGAGTGTGGGGGGCCCAGGCGAGGGGGGCGGCGGGGGTGGCCGAGTGTGGGGGGCCCAGGCGAGGGGGGCGGCGGGGGTGGCCGAGTGTGGGGGGCCCAGGCGAGGGGGGCGGCGGGGGTGGCCGAGTGTGGGGGGCCCAGGCGAGGGGGGCGGCGGGGGTGGCCGAGTGTGGGGGGCCCAGGCGAGGGGGGCGGCGGGGGTGGCCGAGTGTGGGGGGCCCAGGCGAGGGGGGCGGCGGGGGTGGCCGAGTGTGGGGGGCCCAGGCGAGGGGGGCGGCGGGGGTGGCCGAGTGTGGGGGGCCCAGGCGAGGGGGGCGGCGGGGGTGGCCGAGTGTGGGGGGCCCAGGCGAGGGGGGCGGCGGGGGTGGCCGAGTGTGGGGGGCCCAGGCGAGGGGGGCGGCGGGGGTGGCCGAGTGTGGGGGGCCCAGGCGAGGGGGGCGGCGGGGGTGGCCGAGTGTGGGGGGCCCAGGCGAGGGGGGCGGCGGGGGTGGCCGAGTGTGGGGGGCCCAGGCGAGGGGGGCGGCGGGGGTGGCCGAGTGTGGGGGGCCCAGGCGAGGGGGGCGGCGGGGGTGGCCGAGTGTGGGGGGCCCAGGCGAGGGGGGCGGCGGGGGTGGCCGAGTGTGGGGGGCCCAGGCGAGGGGGGCGGCGGGGGTGGCCGAGTGTGGGGGGCCCAGGCGAGGGGGGCGGCGGGGGTGGCCGAGTGTGGGGGGCCCAGGCGAGGGGGGCGGCGGGGGTGGCCGAGTGTGGGGGGCCCAGGCGAGGGGGGCGGCGGGGGTGGCCGAGTGTGGGGGGCCCAGGCGAGGGGGGCGGCGGGGGTGGCCGAGTGTGGGGGGCCCAGGCGAGGGGGGCGGCGGGGGTGGCCGAGTGTGGGGGGCCCAGGCGAGGGGGGCGGCGGGGGTGGCCGAGTGTGGGGGGCCCAGGCGAGGGGGGCGGCGGGGGTGGCCGAGTGTGGGGGGCCCAGGCGAGGGGGGCGGCGGGGGTGGCCGAGTGTGGGGGGCCCAGGCGAGGGGGGCGGCGGGGGTGGCCGAGTGTGGGGGGCCCAGGCGAGGGGGGCGGCGGGGGTGGCCGAGTGTGGGGGGCCCAGGCGAGGGGGGCGGCGGGGGTGGCCGAGTGTGGGGGGCCCAGGCGAGGGGGGCGGCGGGGGTGGCCGAGTGTGGGGGGCCCAGGCGAGGGGGGCGGCGGGGGTGGCCGAGTGTGGGGGGCCCAGGCGAGGGGGGCGGCGGGGGTGGCCGAGTGTGGGGGGCCCAGGCGAGGGGGGCGGCGGGGGTGGCCGAGTGTGGGGGGCCCAGGCGAGGGGGGCGGCGGGGGTGGCCGAGTGTGGGGGGCCCAGGCGAGGGGGGCGGCGGGGGTGGCCGAGTGTGGGGGGCCCAGGCGAGGGGGGCGGCGGGGGTGGCCGAGTGTGGGGGGCCCAGGCGAGGGGGGCGGCGGGGGTGGCCGAGTGTGGGGGGCCCAGGCGAGGGGGGCGGCGGGGGTGGCCGAGTGTGGGGGGCCCAGGCGAGGGGGGCGGCGGGGGTGGCCGAGTGTGGGGGGCCCAGGCGAGGGGGGCGGCGGGGGTGGCCGAGTGTGGGGGGCCCAGGCGAGGGGGGCGGCGGGGGTGGCCGAGTGTGGGGGGCCCAGGCGAGGGGGGCGGCGGGGGTGGCCGAGTGTGGGGGGCCCAGGCGAGGGGGGCGGCGGGGGTGGCCGAGTGTGGGGGGCCCAGGCGAGGGGGGCGGCGGGGGTGGCCGAGTGTGGGGGGCCCAGGCGAGGGGGGCGGCGGGGGTGGCCGAGTGTGGGGGGCCCAGGCGAGGGGGGCGGCGGGGGTGGCCGAGTGTGGGGGGCCCAGGCGAGGGGGGCGGCGGGGGTGGCCGAGTGTGGGGGGCCCAGGCGAGGGGGGCGGCGGGGGTGGCCGAGTGTGGGGGGCCCAGGCGAGGGGGGCGGCGGGGGTGGCGCACTCCAGGTGTAGTGTGTTACTTACTGTATTTATGTGAAATAAGGAACAGGTTGGGTTTGTTAGCTTCTCCATTCCCTCCCACAACTCTTTCACTTTCTATTCCAATCTATAAGCAAAGGTTGAGATTTCTTGTTTCAATTCGCCTGTAACCTTAGTTTCTGCTATGTCTTGGCTATGGATTGAGACAAATAATACTGGGCACTAGCAGTTTTATGCTTTTAATTAATAAGTAAATGTATCAAAGGCATGGTGTAGACCTGCGTGAACTCTGTGCTTTTGGTGATCCCAGAAGACAGCTGTCAGAAAGAACAGCTCAGCGTATGTATGTACAACATGCATTGTTCAGTGACGCTGTCCCAGGAATCTTGGATTAGGCAGCTGCTGCTGCAGACCTACTCTGGACGTGACCTTTGACAACTGTCATGGGTTCTATAGGCTTCTGTCTCTGCCAAATCGTGGGCCTGGGAGTAATGAGGAGTCTCAGACCCAGAGAGCAGGGGAAGGCACCAGAAAGCTCTCAGCTGTGCTGATTTCAAATACCTTGGCCTGGTTAAACCGTATGACAGGGAATGGAGCTTGCGTGCCTGTAATTACTGAGCCACTGTGGGTAATCTTAGGGAAACCAGGGAAAAACAGGAGCATTTCCAGGAGGATTTCCAGGAGCATTTCCAAGAGGTTGAAGAATCGAAAATGTTCCAATTTCCAGAAGGAGAAATGTTTTGAAAGCCTTTGCACACTTAGAAAAGGAAGTGGTAATGACCAGAATTAGAAGATAGATTCAATGCTGCATCTTTTTTTGTTGTTGTTGTTTCTAAAGCAAAATGTCTATACAGGAATGATAAAAGCCATGTGTAGCAAATTGCAAGTATACTAAGCTGAAAGCAAACTGTAAAAAGGGGCAGGTGCGGTAGCATAACCAGCTGATCCTCAGTCTGCAGCACTGGCCGCCCCATGGGTGCTGCTGGTTCAAGGGGGTAACCGCTCCACTGTGGGTTCAACTTCCCACTGATAGCCAGAGAAAGTAGCACAAAAGTTAACCCAAGTTCCTGGGTCCCTGAGTTCAGATGGGCTCAACCCTGGCTCTCACAGCCATTTGGGGAATAAACCAGTTGATGAAAAATCTGTCTGTCCTTCTCTGTAAATCTGCCTTTCAAATAAAGAATTTTTTTTTTAAAGGAAGGCAGTGGTGTGCTTCCATTAGGCACCGATTCTGCTTGTTCCGCCCAGCTCCGGCACCAGCGGCCCCTCCTCACGGGGCTTCCCTGCTCAGAAGGACCTCTGCTGCTCTGATGCTCTGCTCCTGGACCATGGCCACCTCTGCGCGGTTCCACCCAGCAAGTCACCAGCGGCCCCTCCTCACGGGGCTACCCTGCTCAGAAGGACCTCTGCTGCTCTGCTCCTGGTCCCTTGCCACCTCCTCACGGTTCCACCCTGCTCCAGCACCAGCGGCCCCTTTCGTGGGGCTTCCCTGCTCAGAAGGCCTCTGCTGCTCTGCTCCTGGACCCTGGCCACCTGCTCGGGGGGCTGCTCTGCTCCTGCACCCTGGCCACCACCTCGGGGGGCCGCTCTGCTCTGAAGGGGCTCTGCTGCTCTGCGACCCCACCTGCTCCTGGCGGGGCCGCCTGGCTCAGAAGGGGCTCTGTTGCTGGACGCCGCCCCCTCTTCACGGTGCCCTCCCGCTCTGTGACCCCAGCCCACTCCTCGCAGGGCTCCCCTGCTCCGAAGGGGCTCCCCTGCTCCGAAGGGGCTCTGCTGCTCTTCTGCTCTTCTGTTCTCCTGCCCCGCTCCACACACTCTGCCACCCCCGCCGCCCCCCTCGCCTGGGCCCCCCACACTCTGCCACCCCCGCCGCCCCCCAGACAATGTTTTTAAAACCATGGGAGATCCCCACCCCACCTCGAATAGAAATAAGCTAAAAACTAGGAATAAAAATGACACGCAGACACAAAGTTTTTAAAACCATGGGAGATCCCCACCCCTCCTCGAGTAGAAATAAGCTAAAAACTAAGAATACAAATGACACACAGACAGAAAGTTTTTAAAACCATGGGAGACGCTGAGATCCCTGCCGTTGTCCGGCAGGTTAGGCAGAGAACTGGTATGGTTGACTCTGCTTGGGGACCTGAGCAACAGAAAGCCAAGTGGACAGGAGTTAGTGGACGTCACGCTTTCCCGCAAGCGAGGCGCAATCGGCTGTCTCTGCTGGGAAAAGCTGAGACAGCCGTGCCAATTCCCCAAGTTGATCGTCTCTCAACTGGACGAGCAATTCGGCTCCTGGCTTAGAAGGTGTTTGCCAAAGTACTCCGAGAGGACGACAGCAAGGATGCCTTGTACCTTTTCACCATCCCAGAGGACTGCCCCATTGGGCAGAAGGATGCCAAGGAGAGCGAGCTGCAGAAGGTGCTGGCTGAGCAGAAGTCTGTGGAGATGGCCAAAAGAAAGAAAAGCGTCAAGAGTTGATCCCAGTCCCTGTCTCTGCAAATGCCAACCCAGCAAGATTGGAAGGCCCCACCAACAGCCAGTCCAGCCATGTCTCCGGCAACCCCTGTGGTCTCTGGAGCTGTTTCCCAGCCTGCGCCGGTGTCCTATGCAATGCCTTAGTACCAGCGGGTCACCATCAGCGGAGATTACTGTGCTGGGATCACCGGACGACTATGATCAGGCTGCCAAGAACCTGGCCAAGGCTCTGATGGTCAGGGATAAGTACGCAAGGCTGGCCTACCATCGCTTCCCATGGACCACGGCCCAGTACCTGCTGCTCTGCCACTCCGGTGCGCCACCCAGGCCTCCTCCTTGTGGGATCCTCCCCACTCTGCTCTGCTCCACTACCACCCCTTCGGCTCCGGTCCCGGGCTCCGCTCCCCTCCACCCGCGGGACCCCCACTCCACCTCGTTTCGGGGCTCCGCTCCCCTCCACCCGCGGGACCTCCCCACTTCGCTCTCCTCCTGGGCTCCCCTCCGGGGCTCCTCTCCCGTGCAGGCCCCCCAGTCTACTCAGATCCACTCCTAGGCTCCCCTCCCCTCCAGCCCTGGGGCCCCACTCTGCTCCGCTCCCGGCTCCCATCCCCTCCCCTGCAGTTGCTCTGCTCCTGGACCCTGGCCACCTCCATGGGTGGCCGCCTCACTCCGAAGGGGCTCTGTTGCTCTGCTGAGGGAACCGGCCCACTCCTCGCGGTTCCGCCCTGCTCCAAAGGGGCTCTGCTGTTCTTCTGCTCTTCTGCTCTGCTGCTCCGCTGCAGTGCGCTCACCGACCCTGGCCGCCTCCTCGCCAGGCCGCCCCGCCCCGATGTGGCTACACTGCTTCGCTCCGCTGCGCCACCCTTGCCAGCTCCTTATGGGATCCCCCCACTCTGCGACCAACCCCTCTGCGCCGCTCCATGGCTCCATGGCTCCCATCCCACGGTGCCCCCCCAGTCTGCTCCGATCCGCTCCGCAGCTCCCCTCCCCTCCAGCCACGGGGGGCCCCACTCTGCTCTGCTCCCAGGCTCCCCTCCCCTCCCCTCCAGCCACAGGGCCCCACTCTGCTCTGCTCCCTGGCTCCCCCCCTTCCAGCCGTGGACCCCACCCCCACTCTGCTCCCTTGCCCTCCACCCGCGGCAGCTCCCCACTCTGATTCTCCCCTCCAGCCGCAGGGGCCCCCACTCTGCTCCTCCCCTCCGCCCCTGCCCCCTCCTCGCTCCTCCTGAGTGAAGCACATCCTCACACAAGTTGTGGTTCTTCAGGTCGCCTTCTCTTGGGACTCACCTTTAGTGCTGTAATCCTCCTGTTGAACTGTAGTGTACTCTGCATAAGTGACCCTTGGCACCCCACAGCTCTGCACGAAGGTGGTCACCCCCCACCCCCATTCTCAGCTTATCTCCAGTCGAATCCCCTGACAGCTTGGAGTTAAGGTAGGTGATAGGGAAAAAGGAAATGCTGCGCCTAACCTCTCATCTCCTGCTTTGAGAGATGACCTTGGATGCATGGCTCTGGGGTGAACTTGTGTGAGGACTGGCGGTTTCTGTCCAATGTGACACTTGGGCGTTACCCAAAACTTTGCACAGGATCTCCTTGGCCTGACAACCCGACCGGTATTCGAGGGCCACTCTCCTCTACTGTCCTTAAACATGGTCAATAATGGTGAGGAACCTGATCATCCTGCGCTTAAGGCGCTAAATTACATGCTGAAGTTTCGAGGGTTAGAAATCCTAGGTGCTCAGGCACTCAAGGTCTGAGAGACCCTGGTCAGATTGGCACCCGTCGGTAACATTGGTTAATTTATTTTCCCACAATGCTTGGCAAGGGAAGAGCAAAACTGATGCTCAGGACATTGGCCCTGGCCCACCTCAGCCGCCCCAACCAGAGCTTCTGGGCAGCTCAGAGGGCAGGAAACCACCCCCAGCTCAAGGGGAGTCAGAGCACAGCGCCAGTTGCAAGCATTCTGTTCGGGCACTGTGAGATACTCCAGGCCTTTCCCATTAGTGTTATCCCTGAAGGGAACTGCCCAGCGGAGTATGATTCCTGGAATGCAGGACTTAAAGCCATGCCAGGAGCGAGCCTAACTCTCCCTGGGCCAAGGCTACTTGCACCATTATTGCTCTAAGAAATTGTTTCAAGTATGAATATTTTCAAATTATTTCATGCTTTTGGCTGCCCTTGTCCAGGAGGGCAGTCCCCTCCAGTGGGTCCATTTGTCCATTGGAGGGGCGCCCAGAGCTTATACTTACCTTCTGAATTAGATCTGCCAGTTGATCTGGATCAGAGAGCTAGCCTTTAGGTGTGAAGACAACCAGCAAAGCTTGTCCTTTCTTGAATGAGTGATTTTGAATGGGTTCAAAGAAACAGCAACAGGCTGGCAGTCTCCCTTCAAGGTTACCTCTGCACCATTGACTGCCATTATGGGCCATAGAAGTGGGTTACCTCAGGCTCGGCAGTGTGGCCAGTGGCTAAGGTCCTCGCCTTGATGCCATATGGCTGCTCGTTCTAATCCCGGCAGCTCCACTTCTTCTCTGTCTCTCCTCCTCTCAGTATATCTGACTTTGTAATAAAATAAATCTTTAAAAAAAAAAAGTGGGTCACCTCTTTCAATCGCTTGGATTGGGAAAATCCTGCCCTTTTACCAACAAACCATGAGGAAGGAAGAGGGGCTGCAGCAGACGTTTTTCTGTCCAATCTTGTCTATGTAACCTATTTTGAGCCATGTCAATGATCAGCACAGTAGAAGGAACTATTTGCTGTAGTTTTAGCAAAACTTTAGATGAAAGGATTCTTTTGTGAGGTCTCCGACAGCCTTTATGGTGTACATTTGCTCCTAGAATTGGCTCAGGCATATGTAAGGCTGGATGATAATCCCATCACCCCATGACCCTGGTCTTGCTGCGAGGGAGGGCCCATCCCCCTGTCTGAAGGTCTCCATTTGCTCTCCTCACTGGGTTGCACACAGATTTCCTCTCCATTGTAGCCACTTTCACCTTTGCCCTTATCTGCTTTTCCACTTTCTCTTGACTTGACCTCACCCAGGCCACCCTTAGGGCCTGAATTTCTCTAGCTCTACCTCATAGCCCTAACCCCTAGCTGGGAGGGACAGGGTAAGACATAAGCGATGTAACATTCATAAGAAAAAAATGGAAACTTGTTCTGTAACTTCATCTAGCAGTTATACATAAAAGTAACCAGTGGACCAAATCCACTGTTAAATTAACGCTAAGCACGAGATGAACCTATGTGCTTGCTTTACGAAACATTTCCAGGTTGAAGTATGTGAAAGAAGAGGTTGGAAGTCACAAAAGGTTGAATTTTATGTCTGTTCTGACGTGTGTAGTGATTGTGCATGTTTGTTTAGTCAGTTAGAGTCCTATTACTTCTGTCCAGACAAGACTTCTATCTGTATCGTGAATTTAGTTGTTCTTGTTCAGAATTGGGTCTGTGTATGACTGACAGACAAGATGGGACGGACCACGACTGGCCCCCTTTCTCTCTCCTGGTATGTAATTTGAGAGAGGTCTAACTCATCTAACAGGACTTGGTCAGACCCGACTCCCCACCTCTGCTGGGCTAAGGCTCCTATACCATTTTTGTGCTGCTCAGTCTTCAGCTTACAGTGTTGTCCTGGCACTGATCAGGTCTAAAATTCAGTATCCATTCACATATTCAGTTACATGTTAAGTGTACTTTAATTTACACTTCAATTCTTCAGTTTGAAACCAAATCTCCTGACTTTGAAAGTTCTAGTAGGATCCCTAGAACCTTCAAAGATTGAGACAGAACTTGGATAATATAATTGTCATTTAAAATAATTTGTAATCTCACAATATTATAAAATAGCATATGAGGCATCAAATTTAGCATAAAGTAAATGAGTATTTATGTCCATTGGTCAAAATGTTTCCTAATCATGAAATTGATCCAATTTTAAATTATTTGTTCTTATATAGAAAGAAGTGAGATTTTGCCTTACAGGAAAAACAGTTTGAAATTGGATAGTGAAATTGGTTATGATGTGTATAATTTCTGAATTTTCCTGTAAGACAATGGAATTGAAGTCTGATTCCTTGTGAAGAACAACAGTGTTTTAACATCTCCTTTTAAGTGATTTTCATCTTATTGATAAGAGACTATCTAGGAATGTATTAGTTAAGACAACAGCCAAATTGAAATTTTTTGGTTCTCTTGAATTTAATAAAACAGAAGTGGGACCTGCGGCGTGGCCTAGCAGCTAAAATCTTCGCCTTGAACGCCCTGGGATCCCATATGGGCACCGGTTCTAATCCCGGCAGCTCCACTTTCCATCCAGCTCCCTGCTTTTGGCCCAGGAAAGCAGTGGAGGATGGCCCAATGCTTTGGGACCCTGCACCCGCATGGGAGACCCAGAGGAGGTTACTGGTTCCCAGCTTCGGATCAGCGTGCACCGGCCGTGGCGGCACAGTTGGGGAGTGAATCATTAGACGGAAGATCTTCTTGTCTCTCCTCCTCTCTGTATATCTGACTTTGCAATAAAAATAAATAAATCTTTAAAAAAATAATAAAATAAAACAGAAGCCAAGAAGCAGCTCCAGACTTACCAGCCATGCAAAAGGGAGGCGCATGCTTGCAGTCTGCCCTTTGGAACGAATTCAGGACCTTGGGCTCCTTCAGGTTCTCACTATGATTCTCACCTGCCATTTGAGAAGGGGAAATTCCCTCATCAGCAAGAAGGTTATTGGAAAAACTTCTCATTCCTGGTTTTGAGGCAGGTTTGTGTTAAAACGTGTTTCTACAGTTTGGGAGAAATGGGTAAGACTTGCTTAAAGCAATAGTATTTAAAATGTAGTATGTTTTTATTTATAGAATGTCTTAATTTGGAGTCTTGCATGATTGTTTCAAAATGTAAATCGAGCAAATAAGCAGGTTATTAAGAAAGAGAATTGCTTGTAGAATATTGTCCTACAGAAGTATGGCTATCGTAGAATGGAAAAGCTGGGACAAAATACTAAAGGCTTAAGCATGTTGAGAAATGAACCTTGCAAGTTTTACATATAGAATTGTCTATACTATAAGATACTACTACCACATTGTTGAAGTGTTTAACATTAATACCTAGTGTACGCCGACATTAGAATTAAGTGTGCATACATAGGAATGCTAGTAAATCAGAATTTGCACGGGAGAGGTCTGGCGCAATAGCTTGGCAGTTAAGGGGTCTGGTGCAGTAGCCTAGTAGCTAAAGTCCTCACTTCGACCATGCCGGGATCCCATTTGGACACTGGTTCTAATACCGGATGCTTTGCTTCCCGTCCAGCTCCCTGCTTGTGGCCTGGGAAATCAGTAGAGGACAGCCTAAAGCCTTGGGACTGTGCACCCATGAGGGAGATCTGGAAGAAGCCCCTGGCTTTGGATCGGCTCAGCTCTGGCCATTCTGGACACTGGGTGAATAAACCAGTGGATGGAAGATATTTCTGTGTCTCTGCTTCTCTCTGTAAACCTGCATTTCCAATAAAATAAAGAATCCAAAAAGAATGATGTGGAACACTCAAAAAGACATAAGACACTCCAACAGAAAGTGAAATTAGAAAATCAATGCATGATATGAGAAATTTGGCAAGGACTGACCTTGAGGAATTGAACAGATATTACAAAATCAACTGTGGACTGGCTCTTGTGAGCAGCAAGCTGAGCTACTGCCTGTGTACTGATCTCCTATGAGCTCCAATTCAAGTCTTGGCCATTCTACCTTGGATCCAGGTGTCTGCTAATATGTCTGCAGAGGCAGCAGAAGAGGGCTGAGGTACTTGGGTCCCTGTCATCTACAAGAGGGACAGAGCTCCAGGTTCCTGGCTATCCAGTGGCCCAGGCCTTGATGCCAGCCATTGAGATGGAGGATCTGTCTCCCCCTCTTTACCTACCTTGCAAATCAAGTATTTTTTTATAGAAAAAATTAAAAATTAAAATAGTTGAAAGTCAAGATAAATGAGGATCAACAGAATTAAAAATATTTGAACTTGATGATAGCTTCAATATTTTCTAGCCAGCTTTTAAAAAATGTGAGAAAGGGAATGAAAGCAGCCCGAGAGCTTTGAGACCTTACTGAAATGAATGCTTTCTTGGAATTCCTGAGAGGAAGAGAGTATGCAGCATATTCAATGAAACAGCTCATAACTTCCCTGATCTTAAGTACACCTCCAAGTACAGAAGGCCCATAGGATGTCAATTGACAGGATCAGAAAAGATCCACATTCCCTTGACCTATTGTGGTCCAGCTCTTTTAAGTACAAATAATCGTTACTTCTCAGAAAGAAAGCACTGTCGTTTTCAAGGGGACCTCCACCAAACAAACAACTTTGTCAAACAGAAATTTTATAGGCCAAGAGGGAATTGAATGGTTTATCTCAAGTTGTGAAGAAAAAGTAAGCCTATCAGCCAAAAATACTTGGCTGAGTAGAACTATCTTTTATAACTTAAATATTCTCCAAAATGAGTGAAAGTCAGGAAAGTCATCAGAATCAACTGGCCTCCTAAAACTTGTTTGAGGGAAATGTACAGACAGAAGCAAATAAAAGGTAGCAGGCTAGCATCATGAGAACATGCAAAACTTCTATTTATTCTCATTACAAAGTCAGATATACAGAGAAGAGAGACAGAGGGGAAGATCTTCCGTCCGATAGCTCACTCCAAGTGGCCACAACGGCTGGAGCTCAGTCAGTCCGAAGCCAGGAGCCCTGGCCCCCCATGTGGGTGCAGGGTCCCAAGGCTGTGGGTCATCCTTAACTGTTTTCCCAGGCCACAAGCAGGGAGCTGGATGGGAAGCAGAGCCGTCGGGATTAGAACCAGCGCCCATATGGAATCCTGGCATGTGAAAGGCAAGGACTTTCACCACTACGCTATTGTGCTGGGCCCAAAATGGAAAACTTTGAAACTCACCCATAACTGGATGAAGATACTCAGAAGAAACCAACTATTTTTTATTAATTATTTTGCATTATGTGACAGTTTGATCCCTCACCCTTCCCTCCCCCCTGGTGGATTCCTCACCCCTCTCTCACCCCTCCCCTCCCCCCTGGTGGATTTCTCCACCTTGATGCAGTATTACAGTTCAAATTCAATCAAGATTCTTTCCTTGCAAACGTATACCAAGCACAGAGTCCAGCTACTTATTATCCAGATGGGTTCAACAGTTTCTTGGGGAGACTTTTTCTGGTCTGAGGTTAGAGCTGGTAGAATATCATCACAGTCAATTAAGAGTCCCAATATAACATCAACAGCAATTTGCAATGTTATGGAATTGACATGGTTTTGAGTAACCAGTACGTTAAAAAAAAAAAAAAAAAAAAAAAGCAAGTCCTAACGACAACCTATGATTAGTTCGTTGACATTTCAATTTTAGTTTATATACAGGACCGACTGCTATATACCTTAAAATGGCTATAAGGTACCATTCAGCTGTCTCATGTCTATTTCATTTTAGTATTTAGCCATTTGTTGTGTTGAAGTATAATTTTGCTGATCTTGGCAGATTTTAGGATAATCTAGACTGGCTTGTAACTCTAACAAGATATTTGTCGACATTTAAGGTGCAGAATATTTTTTTGGGGGGGAGGGTGTGCAGGAAAATCCCTAACACCATGGTGAGGAGTAACTAATCTTTGTGTCCCACCCAGCGAGGCATGAGCCAATCCATGCCAGCTCTTTCCTGTCATATTTCAATTTCTACTTTCTGTTGTTTGCGTATTTATTTATTTATTTTTTTTAGTTTGTATGATTGTTTGTTTGCTGTGAGGGGTTTTCGAAGCGATCCCGATGGTCATTGCGAGGGAGGGGGGGTCCAGAGGTGGAGCCAGGCTCGGACCAGAGAAAGCGCTCCTCCCTGGCCCCGAAGGACATTTATTGTTCTTCTGTTTCTGCAGACCGCTCAGGGTTTCTGGTAGTCTTTCCGATGATGTTGGTTTCTGCACGGTAGTGTTTGGAGTTCTTCCATCCCCTGTGGAAGCTCCTGTTGGGGGTGGGTGACCTCAGAGTACTCGGCCTCTGAGGGCATCCAATTCCCTGTGGCCTCCTTGGCAGTTGGGATATAGTCCTTGTTGCTCGTATTAATAGTTTGTGGTGAAGGTCTGGGAGTCTTCATGGTTGGGATCCAAGCTTCCTCCTTATCACCTGCTCCACTCTGGAGTGCCCCCCTGCTCCACGCACATGACCTCCTGTTAAGAGGTTGTCAGGATCGCACCCGATTCCCCCCTCATGCATTGGTATAGTAGTTTTATTGTTGTTTAGTGCCGCTTTGAGTCTGTTGTCTATGAATTACCAGATTTGATCTTGATAGGCTATATTGTACTTTTTTCTCACTCTTTTTATGGTCCTGAAAGATTTCCCTGCACTCCCTCCCCATTACAGGTTAACATAGCGTATTGAGGGTATAGTAGGTTTTACAGTTTTTTGATGTAGATCTTAAGTATTCTCACATTAATTGTTGGTTTATAGATTATATCACGTTATCTTATTGCATTGGATACAAGTTATTAGAGATTGCACTAATATTACAATATACAGGTACTATCTTCCAAGTTGTCATCTTTTCATCTCAGATTAAGGCAAACATGTGGTATTTAACCTTTTGGGATTGGTTCATTTCTCTTAGCATGATGGATTCCAGTCGGGCCCATTTGACCACAAAACTGCCTTTCATTTTGTTTAATAGCTGACTAGTATTCCATGGAGTAGATGAACCATAGCTTTCTTATCCAGTCTTCCGCTGATGGGCATTTTGGCTGCTTCCAGGTTTTTGCGATCATAGATTGTGCTGCTATGAACATAGGCGTGCATGCTGGTTTCCTCTGTAGGAGATGTTTTGGATATATCCCTAGGAGTGCTATTGCTGGGTCTTATGGTATGTTGATTTTGAGTTGTTTGAGTTTCGCCAAACTGATTCCCATAGAGGCTGTACAAGTCTACAGTCCCACCAGCAGTGGAGAAGGGTTCCCTTTTCCCCACATCCTCGCCAGCAAGTGTTGGTGGTATTATGTATGTGTGCCATCCTTACTGGAGTTAGGTGGTACTTCATTGTTGTCTTCATTTGGATTTCCCTTATTGCCAGGGAACTTGAGCATTTTTTCAAAACCAACTGATTTCTAAGTGGATAGATTACTTACTAATAACAGCTACTTACTGTTACTACTTATTAGTAACAGCTTTGAAAGTCAATGGACCACACTCCCAGGTAAGAAATAGTTTGGCTAAATGGATTAAAAAGTAACCAAGGATATGTACCTTAAGAAACTCATTAGTAAAGACACACACTGGTGCAAAGATGGAAAAAAATGTTCTACCTAAGTGGAAACCTAAAGCAAGCAGGAGTAGTGCATTAGACAAAATACACTTCAGCCAAAAGCTATAAAAAGATACAAAGATCATCAGCTAGTGATCAAGGAATTAATTCAGCAATAAGATAGGACAGATTGGGTACTATATATCCAATGCCACAGCATGTCATTTTCTTAAAAAGCCTTATTATATCTAAAGGGAGGGCCCGGCAGTGTGGCCTAGTGTTAAAGTCCTCGTCTTGAATGCCCCGGGATCCCATATAGATGCCAGCTTTAATCCCAGGAGCTCCACTTTCCATCCAGCTCCTTGCTTGTGCTCTGGGAAAACAGTCGAGGACAGCCCAATGCCTTGGGACCCTGCACCTGCATGGGGGACCTGGAGGAGGTTCCTGGTTGGATCGGTGCAGCACCAGCCATTGTGCTCACTTGGGGAGTAAACATCAGATGGAAGATCTTCCTCCGTCTCTCCTCCTCTCTGTATATCCGATTTTGTAACAAAATAAATCTTTAAAAAATATACATATATATCTAAAGGGAGAGTCAAGCTCCAGATCAAGAAAAGTGGAGTTAAGGAATCAACTAACATGTCAGTCAAGCAAAAAAAAAAAAAAAAAAAAAAGAAAGAAACCACAGTTCTAGGGAATACAGACACTGACACAGCATTCATTGCAATAGCTTTAGAATATGTACTTGAATACACTAAACTTCCTCTAAGACCACATATTAAACCACAACAAAAAGTACATCATATCTTTTCTAATCACAAAAATATAAATCCAGACAAATTTGGTAATTATAAAGCCATAGATTGAGGGGCCGGCCCTGTGGCTCAAGAGGCTAATCTTTCACCTTGCACACCGGCATCCATGTGGGCACTGGTTCATGTTCCGGGGGCCTCACTTCCCATCTACCCGCGGCTTATGGCCTGCAAAAGCAGTGGAGGATAGTTCTCGTGCTTGGACCCTGCACCTGTGTGGAAGACCTCAAAGAAGCTCCTGGCTCTTGGCTTGGGATTGGTTCAGCTCCGGCCATTGCAGGCATTTGGAAAGTGAACCAGTGGACAGAAAATCTTCTCTTTGTAACATCTGCCTTTCAAATAAATCTTGAAAACAAAACCATCTGCAGATTACATATTATGATCCTGAAATCCAAAGAAGAAATGTGGAAGAAATCCAAAAGAAAACTTAAAAATTGAATGAAATGAAAATACAGCATTTCAAAACTTACAGAAGACATCTAAAGAAATACTAAGTGAAGGTTGAAGCATTAAATGCCTACATAAAAAAATGGAAAGGTTTCAAACAGGTTAGGTGCATTTTGGGTATCTAGAGAAGGCAGAATAAACTAAATCCCAAAGTTAGTAAAGAAATAAAGATCAAACGCGTAAATGAAGAGAAAAACATGAAAGATCAGTGAAACAAAGGTTATTTCAAAAAGAAATAAAACCAGCAAACTTGTAGACTAACCTAGAAACAAAACATTGAAATGAAATTAGAGAGCTGGGCCCGGCGGTGTGGCCTAGCAACTAAGGTCTTTGCCTTGAACGCTCTAGGATCCTGTATGGGTGCTTGTTCTAATCCCAGCAGCTCCACTTTCCATCCAGCTCCCCGCTTGTGGCTTGGGAAAGCAGTCAAAGACAGCCCAAAGCCTTGGGACCCTGCACCCACATGGGACACCTGGAAGCAGCTCCAGGCACCTGGCTTCGGATCGGTGCAGCATGGGCCATTGCACTCACTTGGGGAATGAATCATCGGATGGGACATCTTCCTCTGTCTCTCCTCCTCTCTGTATATCTGACTTTGTAATGAAAATAAAATAAATGTTAAAAACAGCGAAAAGAAATTAGAGGAGAGCTGAGAAATGAAATCTAACCAACACTAGAGAAAGGTGAAAGGTCACTAGGGACTATTGTGAAGAACTGTATACGCATTCATGGTGTTCATTTTACGAAAAACGCAAATTTTAAGACCTTTTTCATCAAGATAAACAGATCTTTAATTCTGTCTTCTACAAACTTTTTGAAACATTGTTTGGAATTTAAAGTTGATCTCATGTGAATTTAGAATAATATCACAGATTGGGGGGAAGAAGGGAGAGGGATAGAAAAATGGGAGAAGTCTGACGGACAAGTTGAAAGTAATGGCTGGGTAGAAGAACTAAGTTCTGGTGTTCTATAGTATGACAAGGTGATGACAGTTACCAATAATATGCTGTGTGTACATACATATGTGGACGTGTCTACACATTATATATAACATACAGTTAATACATATAAAGCTAGATGGAAGGAATTTGAGTGTTTCAGCACATAGAAATTATCCAAGGAACTACATAACTAGATCTATTCACCCCCATTTCATCACTACCCAATGTTTGCTTTACATGCAGCAAAACCTTACAGAGTCCCCGTGGATGCATATTTGTGTCAATTGATCTTAAAAATGTAAAAAGTTGCACTTAAAATTATGACCACCTTATATATTCAAGTAACCAGAAACTTAAAACATGAGGATTTTAATTGTTGTGGAACATTCAGACTGATTTAATGAGAAAATTATGGAGACATACGTCTGCTAACTATTACATGCAAACAATTGGAACTATCAGGTTTTGACTGGTGCATTATTTTACCAGCAAGATTCTTTGCAATGGTGAAAAATATTCAACAATTCACCTTTTGTTCTTACAGTCTGCCACAAAGAACAAACCCTCACTTTCACTCCCTCGCTTAACTACACCTCGTGTCTTTTTCCTCCATGGCGATGTGTTATGTTTCTTTAGAAGAGCCAAGAGACTCAATACAGAGACAGCTAGAACTTATACAAGAGTTTGGTAGAGTGGCAGGGTACAAAATGACGTAATGAAAAACAGCTATAGTGCATGCAAACAGCCCCAAGATGGAAAGGGATCTAATCAGCAAGATACCATTCAAAATAACAGAAAACTATGAAGTGTCTGGGATAAACCTAACCAAAAATACATATGAAAAAATGCTCAAGTTCCTTGGCAATAAGGGAAATCCAAATGAAAACATCAATGAGGTACCACCTAATGCCAGTAAGGATGGCACACATACAAAGAAACACCAACAACACCTGCTGGAGAGGAAGCGGGGAAAAGAGAACCCTACTCCACTGTTGGTGGGACTGCAGGTTGGTACAGCCTCTATGGAATCAGTATGGAGAACATTCACACAACTCAAAATCAACATACCGTATGATCCAGCAATAGCACTCCTAGGAATACATCCAAAACATCTGTTTCATGAGAAACCAACATGTACCCCTATGATCATAGCAGCACAATCAGTAATTGCAAAAACATGGAAGCAACCAAAATGCCCATCAGCAGAAGACTGGATAAGAAAGCTATGGTTCATCTACTCCATGAAATACTATTCAGCTATTAAAAAAACCAAAATGCACTTCTTTGTGGCCAAATGGGCCCAACTGGAAACCATAATGCTAAGGGTAATGACCAATTCCAGAAGGTTAGATACCACATATTTGCCTTAATTTAAGATGAAATGATGCCAGTTCGAAAAACAGTACCTGTAAATTGTAGTATTATTCCAAGCCCAAACAGTCTGTAGCTCATGCAATAAGATATTGTGATGTAACCAATGAACCAACAATCAATGTGAGTCAAACTGCTTATGATCTACACCAAAGAATTGTAAAACCTGATATGCTTTTAAGACCCTATGCTACTTGGAAATGGGGTGGGAGAGCAGAGAAATCTTCCATCTGCTTAGAATGTGAGGAAGACGTGAAGTATACCTGTCAGGAATGGAACAAGTAACTCAAACTACAAAGACATATAGGGGGAATCAAGAGCGATCCTGGCAATCTCTTAACAGGTTGTACACACAAAGCAGGGGGGCACCCCAGAGTGGAGCAGGTGGACAGGAGGAGGCTTGTATCCCAACCCTGTAGACTCCCGGATCCTCACCAAGGACTATCACTATGGGCACCAAGGACTATATCCCAACCGCCAAGAACATAGGGAATTGGTGTGCCTTCGGAGCCTGCGAATTCTGAGGTCATCCACCCCCATCTGGATCTCCCACATGCGATGGAAGAAGCCCAAATCCTTCCTGACAGGATCCAAGGTCATCGGAACAACAGCCAGGAGCCCTGAGCAGTCTGCAGAAACAGAAGAGCAGTAAACTTCCTTTGGGACTAGGGAGAGGAGCTTTCTCTGATCCTTACTTAGTTCCAACTTTGGATCCCCACCCTCTCCTGCAAGGACCATCAGGGTCGCTGCAGAGACCCCCCCACCAAAAAAAATTAGGATACAGAACAAAAAGAAAAGCTTAGAACCAGGAGGAAATGGTCGGCGTGGACTCACACATACCTTACTAGGCAGGACACAAAGATTGGTTACTCCTCACTAACGCATTGAAGATTTCTCTGCACACCCCTCCTAAAACTGGTCTGCACCTCAACTGTTGACAGAGTTATAAGCCTTGTCAGAGTTATAAGCCAGTTTAGACTATCCTAAAATCTGCCAAGTTCAGCAACATTATGTTTTAACCCTATAAACTGCTAAATACTCCAATGAAAATAGACACGAGACAGCTGAATAGTACCCTATAGCCATTTTAAGGTGTATAGAAGCCAGTTCCGTGTATAAACTAAAATTGAAATGCCAATGAAGTACTCACAGGATGTGGTTAAGAACTTGCATTTTAACATACTGATTACTCAATACTATGTCAATTAACTCCATAGTGTTGTAAATTGTTGCTGATGTTTTGTTGTGGCTTTTAATTGATTGGGATGATATTCTGCCAGCTCTATTTTCAGACCACTTGGCGGAGGGAATCACTGGACAGAAGATTGTCCTCTCTCCTTTCTACATGTCTGGCTTCCCCCAAAAAATAAATAAATCTTTAAAAAAATATTCTGACTGTAAAGTCAGATTTACAGAGAGGATGAGGAGACAGAAAAATCTTTCATTTGCTGAGCCACTCCAAGTGATTGCAACAGTTGGAGCTGAGCCAGAAGCTTCTAGGTCTCCCATGCCAGTACAGGGCCACAAGGCTTTGGGCTGGCCTTGACTGCTTCTCCAGGTCACAAGCAAGAAGCTGGATGGGAAGTGGAGCAGCCGGGATACAAGTGAGCGAGCAGCCCTGTGGGATCCTGGCACTTGCAAAGGTGTCGACTTTAGACAGTAGGCTACTGCTCCGGGTCCAGTTGGAGATTTGTCACTCAAATGTTTACGGTTAAAGATCCTGATAAGCCATAGAATGCATTTACATGTAAAATAGTAGCAAGTGAGTACAGCATGGTTTTGCACATGATTTCCTGCACTTCTGCAGGTAAGTAGTTCAACAGTTGTTCAAATGATAGCAGACACAATCCCTCTGGCAATGTATTTCACTGGAACTGTTCATCTTATTGAGAGTTTCTGGCAGCAAAGCATGATATTCCAACAATTCCTTCATTTTGCTTGACTGAAAAAAAGAAAAATCTGCCCAGTGACTGCAGTAGACCTTGTTCTTAAGGTAGGATTACCAGGGAACTAAGCAAAAACATACATTCAGAATATTTGATTTGTTGATGTCCTTTTGGCATTGGTAGGGGACTTGTGCATTGTTTTCTGCAAATAGAAAACATGGCATCACACAGTCAATCTTTCCAAGGCTTCAGGGAACTGGCCTCGCTTCTCCTACCCAACTCTCAGTAGACTGCAACTGAGAATTACAGTCATGTTTTTGGAGTTCTTTGAGGTTAGACAATGTGATTTCAGTCTCTGGCTCTTTCCACAAACCAAAATTTATAGTCAGCACTTATTGATAGTTTGACGCTATTGAATAATTTTCAGTCCTGTAAGACGTCGGAGAGGATGCTGGCAAATGCTTTCCTCCTATACATCACTCCCAAGTTACTTAGCTCCCCTCAGTACCTTCCCGTCAGCATTCCAAGTGCCTCATTTACTACAACTCCCTGGTTTCTGATGAGATGGAAATAGATATTTTAAGAGGATCTTCTCTCTCTCTCTCTCTCTCTCTCTCTCTCTCTCTCACACACACACACACACACACACACACACACACACACAAGAAGTCATAGTATATTTCTCCCATGGGAAGGGATGACTGATCAAGAAGGATGGCTGTTTTAAATTTTATTATTTATTTGAAAGAATGGAAGCAAGTAGACACTTGCCTCTTATACTTACTGAAATAAACCAGTCCCCCAAAGGCAAATGGTTTCCTTCCTGTTTGTTAGCTAATACAGAGTACAGAAGTGCAATATGACTGAAACTGACACCTTGAGATTTGATTAATGTTTATAACCCTCATCTGTACTCTTGAGAAATAGTGGTTTTTCTACTTACTACTTGTGGAATTCTTTAATGGAGGACTAAACTTGTGGTTATAACCTCAAAGTATGCTGCAGTGAAAAGTTAAACAAAAATTATAAAGGAAGGAGGAGAAAAGGCGAGAGTGTGGCAGAAGGCTAGACAGGTTGGGAAATCTCATTATGCTCTTAACTTTAAGTAAAATACAAGAAATGCATTCCAGTTAAATAAAACTTTACAAAAAAGAGAGGAGAGTAAGAGAATAGAGAAAGATTTTCTATTAACCGATTTAATCTCAAAATGCCAAAGGCATTGTCAGATATCCATCCCCAGGTGTATGCGGATGGCAGGAACCTAGCTGTGCAGATTATCACTTGGTTACTTCCAGGGTTCATTAAGATGAAGTTAGTATACTTGGCATATGCTTGCTAAGAGGGAATCTCAACTGAACTTGAACTATGGTTATGCAACAAGGTGGAGGAACCCACCATGGGGGGAGGGTGTGGGGAAGTGTGGGGAGAATCCCAGTTCCTATGAGATTACAACACAATCTAATTAATGAATAAATTTAATAAAAACAAAACAAAACAAAACAAAACAAAAACAAAAAAAGATGAAGTTTAGAGCCCGCAGTTGAAGCGGCATGGTAATCCAGACCCCATGATATGGGCTACAGGAGTCCTCCAGCATCATCTTAATCTCTGCCAACATTTGCCTAGGGATGATATTTTAAACAGTTTAACCATAATAGTAGCAGGAACTAACTTAATCACATGCCTTTAGCAAGTAGGAAAACAAAATGTGAAGCCTGGACTTTGCCACCCAACATCCCTCCCCACGACCTCCCCTGCCCTGGCGCTTTACCTTATGTTCCCTAATTTTGGTGTTTCTGCTATGTGAAGTAGGATTCGAGTTACAGCTTTTCCATGAGCCAAAATGAGTTATGAGCACTTCATGTATTTGTCAAGAAACTTCTCTGTGCCTTTGTTTCTCATCTGTTGAATAGGATCACTGATTCCTACCTTCTGAAAGTCAGTGATAGTGTGCTTGGTGTAACACTTGGCATGCAGAATGCAGCATTGTTGTTGCCATCTGTGGATCCACTCGCAAAGTATTAATCAGAAATTGGATTCCCTACATATTAAGTGAATATTTCTCAAATTTGAAATCTAAGAATAGGATGGCTTATCTGTAGGTCCCTTAGTTTAGGGACTGCTATGCTGCTGGTTTGACCTAGGCACATAGAATGTACATATCAATATGTAATATTGTACCAAAAGACATACTCATAACCCAGGCTCAGAAATGACTAATCAAATCCTCAAACAGCATCAAGTGCTCATATAGACAGTATGAAAAGTACAGGTTCACAAATATTTCTTTTCCACATATATTCTTTATACAATGTTAACTTTGTTATGGGATAATAGCTGAATAGTTCCTTTTGTCCTTGCCAGCAAAGTGACACAACAAGAGGGTAACAGAGCCGGCATTTCTCAACATGCTCCTCTTTATTTTTCTCTAAGTTAAATCTAGGCATCCCAGACTGGACGAGTCACTCTTTATGGACCCAAACTGCTCAAATAGTGGACAATTACTTAATAAATCCTTCTCCAACTCTCTCCCCCATATCCGGCCACATGCTGTGATGCATGACTGCTGGCCTTGTCCGAAGGCTTCTCTAAGCCAGTGACTCACCATAGCTCTATTACCATGAAGCCAAAGATCAGCAGTCTCCTTATGTACAAACTATCGCTGCAAGTTTGATCAGTTCCTTTATTGCACGAGTAGGTACTGTTTATGACTCGGCCAAAACTTTTCTCATGGCAATAACAAACACAAATTAAGGATAAAGGGCCCGGTGGTGTGGCCTAGCGGCTAAAGTCCTTGCCTTGAAAGCCCCTGGGTCCCATATGGACACCGGTTCTAATCCCGGCAGCTCCACTTCCCATCCAGCTCCCTGCTTGTGGCCCGGGAAATCAGTTGAGGATGGCCCAATGCTTTGGGACCCTGCACCCGCATGGGAGACCTGGAAGAGGTTCCTGGTTCCCGGATTCGGATTGGCGCGCACCGGCCATTGCGGCTCACTTGGGGAGTGATTCATTGGATGGAAGATCTTCCTCCCTGTCTCTCCTCCTCTCTGTATATCTGATTTTGCAATAAAAATAAATAAATCTTTAAAAATAATAAAATAAAACAGAAGCCAAGAAGCAGCTCTAGACTTACCAGCCATGCAAAAGGGAGGCGCATGCTTGCAGTCTGCCCTTTGGAACGAATTCAGGACCTTGGGCTGTAATAAAATGAATAAATCTTTTAAAAAAATTAAAGATAAATAGGAACACTCTAAGTAAATGTACTTTTAAACCAAAAACCTTATTTTTTTCCCAACAGTTTTGATAGGTTGGCAGGGGAAGAGTCTACAACAATGTTTGTGTGAGTGCACTTCAAGACACCAATGGGAAAAAATGGAAATTAAGTGCAAGTGCAAAAAAACACTTGAAATCTCTGCAGTTTTTTGTAATTTTTTCCAAAAACTTGAAGACCACTGGGTTCATGGATTTTAGGGCTTTTTCTTTTGCACCAAACTTCTATTTCAATTGCACTTTGCCAGAACTTTTTGCCCACTCTTGCAGATGATCTCAAATCCATCAAAGCAAACCATCTCCATGGATTTTTCTTCAACTGAATCTCAGTGGAAGAAAATTCAAGGGTACACAGTACTTACTTCCACCTGATTTTCTAACTTCATAGCAACATTACTATGATACTCAAAATCACCATTACTTTTTCTATTGCTTTAAGATATTGAGATGTGACATCTCATTTCTAGTCAAGTCAGGCTTAATTATTTGGACCTACTCTCACTGATAAGCAGTAAAGCTAAATTTAAAGCATCTTTCTTAGCAACTGAAAATCTGGCAAAACAGTATCTGGCAAAAACTGACAGGACAAAAAGAACCTCATGCGATAAAACCTGAGAGCTGCTTTTGTGGGCTCTGTGACCTGAACACATTTGGAAGTGACATTTAGGAGAGGGTCAGACATCAGAGCCCTGTGTCTGCTGGAAGTTGAGAAGCTACTAGCAGACACACTCCCAAAAGTTTCCACTGGACATCAGTTAGAATAAATGAGACACAGTAGAGTCCTCATATACCCTTCCAGCCCGAGATTATATAGATGTATTTTTAAAGATTTTTTTTTGTAAAGGCAGATCTACAAGAGAAGGAAAAATAGGAAGATCCTCCATCTGCTGATAAAGTGACAATGGCCCGAGAGGAGTTGATCCGAAGCCAGGATTTAGGAGTTTTTCTGTGTCCCCAGGATCTGGGCCATCCTATAGTGCTTTCCCAGGCTGCAAGCAGGGAGCTGGATGGGCAGTGGAGCAGCAGACACGCAGTGGCACCCATATGGGATCCTGGTGACTTCCAGGCAAGGATTTAGCCACTAGGCCTCTGTGCTGGGTCCTTGGGATCATAGTTTAAGGGAATTAATTTCAAGTCCTGAGCATGAATGAAGGCGTCGCAGGTGGGTAGGGAAGAGGTAAATCCTCTCCAGAGAGGTTAGTTTTCTGAGACCTCCACATTTATTGCTATATACAAACTTGCAAAATAATCTGTATGAAAGATTAGGTACACCAGGAAATAGGATATCAAGAGTGAGAAAAAGCAGAAGTAGATCCACGAATTGCACATTGAGAAACAGTAACCATGGGAAATGTGATCAACATTGTCTTTAAAGCAATAAAATACAAGCAGATTTAGAAGCAGAAGCAAAAGACATGGACTTGAAAATGATCTACTAGAACTTCTGTAAATGAAATTTTATACACAAAGTATTACCAAGTCAATAGATTTAGTCAATTAGACATAATTGACATAGGCAAAGCAGGCAGACAGTGAGGGACAGGAAGCTGAATACTGCCAACACCCTAGCCATCCGCACTGCCATCTCCTCCAGGCTGTTTCCACATGGCCAAAGCCTCAGCACACATGCTCTGCATCCTGCAGCTAAGCCTCACTTTGCATCAGGTACCAGGTGTCCTTAACCACCATAAGGAGCTCACCACACATACTATAGCTACACTCCTTATGCTAGAAAGAAATTGTAACCCCAACCAGGTGGGGAAATTGTCCCTTTTGAGATTGCCTGCACACATATCTGAGTGAGGACTGTCCTTTTGTCCTACTGTTCATCTGTCTCTCCTTTGTGTTCTTACTGGTAGAATGACAAAAGCCTGGAGTTGAAGTCTAGCTGGGGCAGAGGGGGTGGGGGTGGGAGCTGCGCCTCTCCAACTACCTCCAGGGCTCCTGAGCCCTACAACACCACCAGGAGGCTGCATTTCCCACCATTAGTAAACTGAGATCAAAGACTTTGTAGAGCATGGAGGTGCAAAACATGTCAAGAGACAAACAGAACTCCTGACATGATGGTTGAAAATGAATCCCAACCTGTTTAATCCGAGTTCTAGGATTTCCAGAAAGAAAGACAATGAGCAGAGGTAGTGTGAGATTTCTCCAGAGTAACTGTCTACACGTTTTTTTAATGCCAGTTATTTCTTCAAAAGCATCTGATTTTCATGAAAACAATCACTGGAAAACTATTTTGTTACTTTAAATAAAAATGACAGCATTGTAAAATAACAGACAATAGTTCCTGGGCTTGGGAAAATATAGCACTACACAGGTGAAACATACATAAAGCATATGATGGGGAACAAGAGGCCCTGACCATAGGAGTATCTTTAGCTCAGTAGCAACGAGCAGACAGCAGTTACCGGGCTTGGGAAGCATTTTGCACTTGCATAGGTGTTGCACACAAAAAGGCATACGATGGGGTACAAGAGGCCTAGACCCAATCTCACAGCCTCTGCTGTTCCTCTGCCAACAGATCAACCTGCAGTTACAACACAAGGGTGTCCACCCGCTCATGTGCATCAGTAAAGTCCTATTGTTCCATAACTCTGGCAGTCTGTACCGCGACCTTGTTCATTGTCACCAAGGTTACTGGTGGTGGCGGCTGCTATGTACTGGCTATGGTGGTTGCCACTATGCCAGTCTGTTTTATTCTTTATCAGGCCAACAGAGACCTCTCCGTCAGTCCCAACAGACACAGGCAGGATTCAGGGCAGGGGCTGAAGGACAGCAGAATTGCAATTGCCATTCCAGCACGCTGTCAGGGTGCACTGGAATGTGGTGTCATTTACTTCAGAGGTGTTTTCTGTATGTGAGAGAGAAACATGGGGATAACACAGGCAGACACAAGCTTCAAATTCAAGGAGCTGAGGTTCACCCACGTGAGCGAGTCCTCAAGTTCAGAGGAATGATGGAACTAATAGATTCCACAGGAATCATTGCATTCCTAAAGAAGGGAAAACGGGGTCCTTGCCAGTCATGTCCAAACCCCACAAAGCTGCCACGTAGAGAAGGTGGGTATTTTCCCTGTGGTAATAACAGGGGAATGATAAGCAAAAGCACGGGCAGAGATTATGCTATTTATAAAGGGAGGGCCAGACCCCCAACAGCTGTGGTCACACACCAGACAGTCTGATAGTCTGGTTAAAATAGAAACTGGCAGGAAATGTCGGAACCTGGTGCTCATAGCAGAAAGACAAGATAAAGAGAGGGGTGCTTCACAAATACTAACATACTTACATAATATATAAAGCCCTAATATACCTGCCTGAGGGGGAACCTCTCACGGAGGCCCCAGCAGAGATGGAGAGGGATTCGGAGGGGGACCCTCGGGATGAGGACCCAGCAGACGGGTTCCTGAGTGGGACCATCTCACTGAGGACACAGCACAGAGAGAGGGGAGGTCCGAGGGGGACTCTCACTGAGGCAAGAGCAGAGGGGGTCCCAAGAGGGACCCTCTCGCTGAGGCCCCAGCAGAGAGGGAGGTTGGTCCGAGGGGAAACCTCTTGCTGATGCCCCAGCAGAGGGGGTCCCGAGGTGGTCCCTCTCTCGCTGAGGCCCAAGGAGAGGTGGTGCCCAGGGGGACCCTCTCGCAGAAGACCCAGCAGAGAGGTAGTTGGACTCTGGGGTTCCTCTCACTGAGGCCCAAGAAGACGGGGTCCTGAGGGGGACCCTCTGGCTGAGTCCCCAACAGAGAGAGGGTCGGGCTCTGATGATCTCTCTTGATGAGTCCCAGGCAGAGAGAGAAAGGGGGGTCTGGGGGACCCTCTCGCTGAGGTGGCAGCAGAGCGGGTCCTGAGTGAAATCCTCTCGCTGAGGCCACAGCATTGAGAGAGGAAGGGTCCGAGGAGGACACTCTTGCTGAGGCTCCAGCAGAGGGGTCCCGAGGGGGACCCTACTGCTGAGGCATCAACAGAGAGGGAAGGGTGCTCTGGGGGACACTCTCACTGAGGCCCCAGCAAAGGGGGTCCCGAGTGGTACCTTCTTGCTTAGGCCCCAGCAGAGAGGTTATGTGGCTCCGGGTGTCCCTCTAGCTGGGGCCCAAGCAAAGGGGGTCGCCGGGGTTCCCCCTCACTGAGGCCCCATCAGAGGGGGTCCCTAGGGGGTCTCTCTCACTGAGGCCCCAGGAGAGGTGTTCCCCAGGGGCACCCTCTCGCGGAGGACCCAGCAGAGAGAGTGTAGGACTCAGTGGTCCCTCTCACTGAGGCCCCAGAAGATGGGGTCTTGAGGAGGACCCTCTGGCTGAGTCCCCAACACCGAGAGGCTTGGGCTCTGAGGATCTCTCTCGCTGAGGCCCCAGCAGAGGGGTTCCGAGGGGAACCCTCTCGCTGAGGCCCCAGCAGCGAGTAAGGGGTTGCCAGGGGTCCCACTAGCTGAAGCCCAGGTAGAGAGAGAGAGAGGGGGGTCTGAGGAGGACCATCTTGCTGAGACCCAGGCAGAGGGGCTCACGATATGGACCATCTTGCAGATGCCCCAGCAGATAGGGAGGGGATGTGGGGACCAAGGGTCCCTCTCGCTGAGGCCCCAGCAGGTAGAGAGAGAGAGAGAGAGAGAGAGAGAGAGAGAGAGAGAGAGAGAGGCGGCCGATGGTCCTTCTCCCTGAAGCCCCAGCAGACTGGGTCCTGAGGGGGAACCTCTCGCTGATGCCCGAGCAGCAAGGAAGGGAGGGTCTGAGGGGGACCTTCTCCCTGAAGCCCCAGCAGAGTGGGTCTCAAGGGGGACCCTCTTGCTGAGGCCCCAGCAGAGGAGGTCCCAAGGTGGACGATCTTGCTGTGGCACCAGCAGAGGTGGTCCCGAGGGAAAACCTCTCGCTCTGGACCCAGCAGAGGGGGTTGCGAGGGGGACCCTCTCTCTGCGGCCCCAGCAGCGAGGGAGGGGAGCGCCGGGGTCCCTTTCGCTGAGGCCCAGCAGAGGGCTCCTGAGTGTGACCCTCTTGTTGAGGCTCCAGCAGAGACAGTGGGGTTATATGAGAGGGGTACCCTCTTCCTGAGGCCCGAGAACATGGGGTCCTGAGGGTTACCTTCCTGCTGAGGCTCCAGCAGAGAGGGAGGGCGTGTCTGTGGGGGACGCTCTCACTGAGGTCCCAGCAGAGATGGAGGGGTGCTCGGGGGTTCGTCTTGCTGAGGCCCCAGCAGCTAGGGAGGGGGTCTCTGGGAGTCCCACTCGCTTAGGCCGCAGCAGACGGGGTCCCGAGGGGGATCCTCTCTCAGAGGCCCCAGCAGAGATAGAGACTCTGGCTGGGAGGGTCTCTCTCGCTGAGGCCCCAGCAGAGGTTTTCCCGAGGAGGACAATCTTGCTGTGGCCCCAGTAGAGGTTGTCCCGATTGGGACCCTCTCGCTCAGGCCCCAGCAGTGAGGGAGTGAGGGTCCGAAGGTGACCCTCTGCCTGAGGCCACTGCAGATAAGGAGGGCGATCCGGGGGTGCATCTCGCTGAGGCCCCAGCACAGGGGGTCCTGAGGGGTGTCCTCTCGCTGAGGAACCAGCAGAGAGGGTAGGTGGCACCAGGGGTCCCTCTCGCTGAGGCCCCAGCAGAGGGATTCCATAGGGGTACCCTCTCGCTGAGGCCCCAGCAGAGATTGAGTCTCTGGCTGGGAGGGTCATTCTCGCTTAGGCCTCAGCAGAGAAAGGGTCCCTTTCGCTGACACCCCAGCAGAGGTTGTCCCGTGTGGGACCCTCTCACAGAGGCCCCAGCAGAGAGAGGGAGAGTCCGAGGAACACTCTCTCACAGAGGCCCCAGCAGAGGGCCTCCCCAGGGTGACCCACTCACTGAGGCCCCAACAGCTAGGTAGGGGGGCTGTGGTGGTCCATCTTGCTGAGTCCCCAGCAGTGGAGTCTCGAGGGGGACCCTCTCGCTGAGGCCCCAGCAGAAACAGACAGAGAGAGAGAGAGAGAGGAAGACGAGGGTCCCTCTCGCTGAGGCCCCAGCAGAATGGGTTCGGAGTGGGACCCTCTTGCTGAGGCACTAGCAGCGTGAGAGTCCCTCTTGCTGATGCCCCAGCTGAGGGGGTCCCAAGGGGGACACCCTCGCTGAGGTCCCAGCAGACAGAGATGTGCGGTCCGAGGGGGACCCTCTCGCTGAGGCCCCAGCAGAGGAGGTACCAAGGTGGACAATCTCGCTGAGGCCCCAGTACAGGGGGTCCCGAGTGGCCTCTTTTGCTGAGGCCCCAGCAGTGAGGGAGGAGTCGCCAGGGGTCCCTCTCACTGAGGCCCCAGCAGAGGGGGTCACTAGCGCGTCCTTCACTGAGGCCCCAGCAGAGAGAGGTGGGCGAGGGTCCCACTCCCTGAGGCCCCAGCAAAGAGAAGGGTGGGTCCAAGTGCTAACTTCTCTCTGAGGCCCCAGCAAAGAGAGAGAGAGAGATGGGTGCCAAGTGTCCCTCTCTCTGAGGCCCCAGCAGAGGGGGTCCCTATGGAGACCTCTTGCTGAGGCCCCAGTAGAGGGTGTCTCAAGGGAGTTCCTCTCGCTGAGGCCCCAGCAGAGACGGAGGGGGAATCCGAGGGGGACCCTCTTCCTGAGGCCCGAGGAGAGGGGGTCCCGAGGGGTACCTTCCTGCTGAGGCTCCAGCAGAGATGGAGGGGTGCTCGGGGTTCCATCTCGCTGAAGCCCCAGCAGCTAGGCAGGGGGGCTCTGGGGGTCCCTCTCACTTAGGCCGCAGCAGACGGGGTCCGGAGGCAGACCCTCTCTCAGATGCCCAAGCAGAGATAGAGGCTCTGGCTGGGAGGGTCCCTCTCGCTGAGGTTCCGGAGCAGAGACAGGGTCCTTCTCGCTGAGGCCCGAGTAGAGGTTGTCCCAAGGGGGACCATCTCGCTGAGGTCCCAGCAGTTAGAGGGAGGGTCTGAGAGTGACCCTCTTGCTGAGGCCCCAGCAGAGTGGGTCCCTAGGGTGATCCTCTTGCTGAGGCCCCAGCAGAGAGAAAGGGGGGTCTGAGAAGGAACCTCTCGCTGACCCCAGCAGAGGGGATTCCGATGGGTACCTTCTCGCTGAGGTTCCAGCGGAGAGGAAGGGGGTGTCCCGCTGGGGACCCTCTCACTGTGGCCCCAGCGGAGATGGAGGGGTGCTTGGGAGTCCTTCTCGCTTAGGCCGCAGCAGCAGAGGGGGGCGCTGTGGGATCCTCTCGCTGAAACCCCAGCAGAGGGGGTCTCAAGGGAGTCCCTCTCAATGAGGCCCCAACAGATGGGATCCCGAGGGGACCCTCTAGTTGAGACCCCATCAGAGAGAGAGAGAAAGGGGGTGGTTGTGAGTCCCTCTCACTGAGGCCCCAGCATCGAGTGAGTGGGCTCTGGGGTTCCTCTCACAGAGGACCCAGCAGAGAGGTAGTGGGACTCAGGGGTCCCTCTCACTGAGGCCCCAGAAGACGGGGTGCTGAGGGGGACCCTCTGGCTGAGTCCCCAACAGAGAGAGGGTTGGGCTCTGATGATCTCTCTCGATGAGTCCCAGGCAGAGAGAGAGGGCGGTCTGGGGGGACCATCTCGCTGAGGCCGCAGCAGAGAGGGTCCCGAGTGGAATCCTCTCAGTGAGGCCACAGCATTGAGAGAGGAAGGGTCCGAGTGGGACACTCTCACTGAGGCTCCAGCAGAGGGGGTCCCTAGGGGGACCCTCCTGCTGAGGCATCAACAGAGAGGGAAGGATGCTCTGGGGGTCCATCTCGCTGAGGCCCCAGCAAAGGGGGTCCCGAGTTGTACCTTCTCGCCTAGGCCCCAGCAGAGAGGTTAGGTGGCTCCTTGTGTCCCTCTAGCTGGGGCCAAAGCAAAGGGCGTCACCAGGGTTCCCCCTGGCGGAGGCCCCAGCAGAGGGGGTCCCAAGGGGGGACCCTCTCGCTGAGGCCCCAGCAGAGAGGGAGGGGTTGCCAGGGTTCCTTCTCGCTGAGTCCCCAACAGAGTGGGTCTCGAGGAGGTCCCTCTCGCTGAGACCCAAGGAGATGTGGTTCTCAGGGGGACCCTCTTGCGGAGGACCCAGCAGAGAGAGTGTGGGACTCAGCGGTCCCTCTCACTGAGGCCCCAGAAGACGGGGTCTTGAGGGGGACCCTTTGGCTGAGTCCCCAACACAGAGAGAAGGTCGGGCTCTGAGGATCTCTCTCGCTGAGGCCTCAGCAGAGAGTGTAGGTGGCAACGGGGGTCCCTCTCTCGCTGAGGCCCCAGCAGAGGGATTCCAGAGGGGACCCTCTCACTGGGGCCCCAGCAGCGAGGAAGGGGTCGCTGGGGGTCCCACTAGCTGAAGCCCAGGTAGAGAGAGAGGGGTGTCCGACGAGGACCATCTCGCTGAGACCCAGGTAGAGGGGCTCACGAGATGGACCATCTTGCAGATGCCCCAGCAGATAGGGAGGGGATGGAGGGGGGAGCAAGGGTCCCTCTCACTGAGGCTCCAGCAGAGTGGGTCCCCAGGGGACTGGCTCTTGCTGCTCATTTGGAGAGTGAATCATCGGACGCAAGATCTTTCTCTCTGTCTCTTCTCCTCTCTGTATATCTGGCTTTGGAATAAAATACATAAATCTGTTTAAAAAAAAAAAAGGTAGGGCAACATCGGGCACCCTCCTGGCCACCAAGACTCACTGCAGGATGCTCATCCAAGGCTCTCCTGACAAATCACTGGAAGCACCCCAGCTCAGAGAGGCATTTGCTCTCAAGGACACTCTTTTTAGAGCTTGCACACAAGTCCCATGACGTAAGCCATATGCACGCCCTGGGGGTCTGCATTGACAGCTAAAAGCAGTCTAGAGTCACAGCACAGCACACAGCATGCTCCCTCGCAGGAGGCCGGCAGCTTTCTGTGTTTTCCTTCCTCCCTCCTGCCTCCCTCTGTCCTCTTTTCTTGGAAGCAAGAGGAACAGAGAGGGAGAGACAGAATCTTTCTTGCATCTGCTGGCTCACATCCCCAAGGACCACCACCAGAGCCAGCTGTGGCTGGGTCAGGACAAGCCCAGGAACCAGGAGCTCCCTCCAGATCTCCCAAAGGGGCACAGGGGCACAGTGGCATACGGGCACAGGGACACAAGCCCCTGCAGCATCCTCCGCTGCTCTCCCAGGAGGATCGGCAGGGAGCTGGACTGCAGGGGAAGCAGCCAGGATTTGAAGCAGCACCCGTACAGGCCATCCACCTGGCAGGCTGAGGCTTGACCCACTGAGACAATACCCTGCACCACACCACACCACACCACACACACCACACCACACCAATCCTTGCTGGACCCTTCAGCAGCTCCTTCACCAGGCTGCTGAAGGTGCCTGTCCCCCTGGCTTGCACAATTTATGCCGTTCTGTGCTGTGAGAGCAGCCAGTACAGACAAGGGATCTAGGCATGTTGCTACTCTACCTGTCCTTTTGAGAAGGACCTCTGTGAAAAACAGATGTCAGCTGTTGGGATGTCTTGTGGAAGATGGCACATCAGCAGGGCCCGACGGTCCACAGCTGACCAGCAGGAGGAAGAGTCTTGAATCCAGAAGGATCCATGGAGGAGGGTGAAGCACTCCCTGGTGAACAAGAGGGCAGCAACATCTGGCTGGAGGCTGTGAGGCCAAATTCCTGCCTCCAAAGCACATGACAGGGATGGCTGACCACTCAAGTGCTAGCTAGAGATAGGAAAGGCAGCTTTGTGCACCCTGTTGTGTGCAGGAAGCACAGGCCCTGAAAGCCCTACCTTGTGCGGGCCTTGGTGGCTCCCCCGCCATCATCATATGTGCTGGGCAGCAGGGCTGCATGTTGCAGGGTGTTTCTTTAGCAGTTAGGGCCTGGGACTTCCTATTGCAGATGGCTGGTGACCTCTGGTGCCTACTTACCCATCCACCTGGCTCCTGGCTTAGGAGCCCACATGCCCAGACACCACTCAGCTAGGCCAAGGCAGGCCGAGTAGTGTATCACCCTAACCACCACCCAACACATGCAAAAATACATGAAGCCGGGGTCCATCAGTGTGTCCTAGTGGCCAAAGTCCTTGCCTTGAACGAGCCGGGATCTCATATGGGCACCGGTTCTAATCCCGGCTGCTCCACTTTCTATTCAGATCCCTGATTGTGGCCTGGGAAAGCAGTAGAGACGGCCCAAAGGTTTGGATACTTGCACCCACATGGGAGATCTAGAAGAGGCTCCAGGTTACTGGCTTTGGATCGGCGTGCACCAGCCATTGTGTCTCACTTGGGGAGTGACTCATCGGACGGAAGATCTTCTTCTCTGTCTCTCCTCCTCTCTGTATATCTGACCTTGGAATTAAATAAATAAATGTATCAAAAAAAAAATAAAGAAAAGAAAGAACGAACGGCGGCTTTGGGCGCCCTCCTGTGGCCACCAGCACTCAGTGCGGGACGCTCATCCAAGGCTCTCCAGCATGGATGATGGTCCTCTGCTGCAGGACCCCAGCAGGAAGGAACGTCCTCTGCTGGCAGACCCAAAAAGAGAGGAGGGTCCTCTGCTGCAGGACCCCAGCAGAAAACAGGGTCCTCTACTGCCGGACGCCAGCATAGAGGAGGATTCTTGGATGTCGGACCCAACAGAGAGGAGGGTCTTCTGGTGCTGGATTCTAGCAGAGAAGAAGGTCGTCTGGTGCTGGACCCCAGCAGAGAGGAGGGTGCTCAGTTTCTGGACCCCAGCAGGGAGGAGTTTCATCTGCTGCTGGAATACAGCATAAGACAAGGCTTCTCTGGTGTTGCACTCCAGCAGACAGGAGGGTCCTCTGCTGCCAGACCCCAGCAGAGAGGAAGGTCCTCTGCTGCTGGACCCCAGCAGTGAGGTGGGTCTTCTGCTGCTTCCTCTTTGTTTTGGCAGAGCAGAGAGGAGTGTCCTCTGGTGCTGGATCACAGAAGAGAGGAAGGTCCTCTGCTGCTTCCTCCCTGCTGGGGTCCAGCAGAGGAGGTCCACTGCTTCCACACCCCAGCAGTGAGTTAGTCCTCTGCTCCTGGACCCCAGCAGAGCGAAGGGTCCTCTGTTGCCAGACCCCAGCAGAAGAAGAGGGTCCTCTGCTCCCTGACCACAACAGAAGAGGAGGGTCCTCTGCTGTGGCCTCTCTTTGAAGTCCATGAGGTAACGAGGGTCCTTTAGAACTTCTTCTCTGCTGAGGTCGTGCAGCATAGGAGGGTCATCTTCTGCAGGGGTTCAGCAGGAGAGGAGGGTCCTCAGCTGCTGGAAGCAAGGCAAAGTGGAGTGTCCACTGCTGCCAGACCCCAGCAGGGAAGTGGGTCCTCTGCAGCGGTACCCCAGCAATACAGGAGTGTAATCTGCTGCCAGACCGCAGTAAAGAAGAGGGTCTTCTTCTGCTGGACCCCAGCAGAGAGGAGGGTCCTCTGTTGCTTCGTCTATGTTGGACAGCCGCAGTGAGGAGAGTCCTCTGGTGCTGGACCCGAGCAGAGACGAGAGTACTCTGCTGCTGGACTCCAGCAGAGAGGACGGTCCTCTGCTGATTCCTCTCCACTGGGGTCCAACGGAGAGGAGGGTCCTATTTTTCCTGACCCCAGCAGTAGAGTAGGACCCTCTGCTGCCCGACCCCAGCAGAGGGGTGTTCTCTGGTGCTGGATCCCTGCAGAAGAGGGAAGTTTTCTGGTGCCGGACCCAGCAGAGAGGATGGTCCTCTGCTGCCGGACGCCAGCAGAGATGAGGGTCCTCCTCTGGACTCCAGCATAGAGGAGGGTCCTCTGCTGCTTCTTCTCTGCTGGACCCCAGCAGAGAGGCAGTTCCTCTGGTGATGGACCTCAACAGAGGTGAGGGTCCTCTACTGCTGTACCCCAGTAGGGAGGATGGTCCTCTGCTGATTCCCCTCTGATGAGGTCCAACGGAGAGGAGTGTCTTATGCTGCCGGACACCAAAACCAGAGGATGGGCATCAGCTGCAGGACATCAACAGCAGATGAGTGTCTTCTGTTGCCGGACCCCAGCAGAGAGGAGGGTACTCTATTGTTGTACCTCAGCAGAGAGGATTGTCCTCTGCGGCTTCCTGTGCTGGCGTCCAGCAGGAAGGAGGGTCTCTGATGCTGTACCCCAGAAGAGAAGAGGGTCATCTGATGCTTTATCTCTGCTATGTTCCTTCAGCAGAGGAGGTTCCTCTGCTGTCTGAATCCAGCAGGAAGGAGAGTCCTCTGCTGCCGGAACACAGCAGGAACGAGGTTCCTCTGTTGCCGGACCCCAGCAGCAGAGGAGGGTCCTCCACTGCTGAACCCCAGCAGGGAGGTGGGTCCTCGGCTGCCAGGCCCCAGCAGGGAGTAGGGTCCTCTGTTGCCAGACCCCAGCAGAGAGGAGTGTTCTCTGCTGTGAGACCCAGCAGAGAGCATGGTCCTCTGCTGCCGGACCCCAGCAGAAGAGGAGGTTCCTCTGCCACATCCTCGTTTTGGGGCCGAACAGGAGTTGAGTGTCCTCTGTACTTCCTCTCTGCTGGGGTCCAGCAGCAGAGGAGGGTCCTATGCTGCAGGTGTCCTGCAGCAGAGTAGGAACTCTGGTGCTTAAACCCAGCAGAAGTGGTGTGTCATCTGCTGCAGGACCCCAGCAGAGTGGAGGTTCCTGTGCTGCTTCCTCTGGTGCTGGACCCCTGCAGAGAAGAGGGTCCTCTTGTGCTAGACCCCTGCAGAGAGGGGTTCCTCTGGTGCCGGACCAGAACAGCAGAGGGTGGTCCTCTGATGCCGGACCACAGCAGGGAGGAGGGCTCATTCTTCTGGACCTCAGCAGGGACGATGGTCCTCTGCTGCCGGACCACAGTATAGAGGAGGGTTCTCTGCTGCCGGAAACCATCAGAGAGGCGGCTCCTTTGCTGCTACCTCTCTGATGGGGTCCAACAGAGTGGAGGGTCTTCTGTTTCGAGACCCCAGGAGCAGAGCAGGGTGCTCTGGTGCTGGAAAACAGCAGGGAGTAGGGTCCTCTGCTGCCAGCACCATCAGCAGAGGTGGGTCCTCTGGTGCCGGAACCAAGCTACAGAGGGGAGTACTCTGTTGCTACACCCCAGCAGCAGTGGAGGGTCCTCTGGTGCTGTCAGACCCCAGCAGAGAGGAAGCAGCAGAGGACTCGCCTCTCTGCTGGGGTCCTACAGAGTGAAGGGTCCTCTGCTACCCGACCCCAGCAGCAGTAGAGCAACCTCTTCTGCCATAAACCAGCAGGGAGAATGGTTTTCTGCTGCCAGTCCCAGCAGCAGGGGAGGGGTCTCTGGTGCGGGACCACGGCAGAGAGTAGGGTACTCTGCTGCCGGACCCCAGCAGAGAGCAGGGTCCTGCACTGCAAGACCCCAGAAGAGAAGGAGGGTCCTCTCGTGCTAGACCCCAGGAGAGGAGGGTGCTCTGCTGGGGGACTCCAGCACGTTGGAGGGTCGTCCTGTGCTGGACCCCAGCAGAGAGGGGTGTCATCTGGTGCCACACCCCAGCACAGAGAAAGATCCTCTGTTGCTGGACCCCAGCAGAGAGGGAGGTCCTCTGGTGCCAGGCCCCAAAAGCAGAGGAGGGTTCTCTGCTGCCAGACCACAGCAGGGAGGAGTGTCCTCTGCTGTCTGACCTGAGCAGTAGAGGATTGTTCTCTGGTGCTGGGCCCCAGCAGAGATGAAGGTCCTCTGCTGCTCGAGCAAGTGAGAGGAGGGTCCTCTGGTGCTGGACCCCAGCAGAGAATGGTGTCCTCTGTTGATGCACCCCAGCAACAGAGGAGAGTTCTCTGTTGCTGGACCCCAGCAGAGTGTAGGGTGTTGTTGTGCCAGACCCCAGCAGAGAGGAGGGACTCTGCTGCCATACCAAGGCAGGGAGGAGGGTCCTCAGCTGCAGGAACCCAGCAGAAGGAGGGTCCTCTGCTGCCAAACCCCAGCAGCAGAGGGGTCATCTGGTGTCAGACCCTAGCATCAGAGGGGGGTCCTGTGCTTCCAGACACCAACAGCAGAGGGAGGAACTCTGCTGCTGGACCCCAGCAGATCATGGGTGTTGTCTGCTGCCAGAACCCAGCATAAGGAGTGTCATTTGCTACCAAACCCCAGCAGGACAACGGGGTCCTCTGGTACCGAATCAAAGCAGCAGAGGGGGGTTCTCTGCTGCCAGACCCAAACAGTATAAGGGGATTCTCTGCTGCCGGAATCCAGCAGCACAAGGGGCTCTCTGCTGTTGGAATCCAGCAGAGAGGACTTCCTCTGCTGCCGGATATCAGGAGAGAGCATAAGGGGGTTCTCTGCTGCCGGACTCCAGCAGAGAGGACTTTCACTGCTGCCGGACATCAGGAGAGAGGAGGGTCCTCTGCTACAGGACGCCAGTAGAAGAGTAGGATCCTCTGCGTGTCCTCTCTTTGGGGTCCAGTAGGGAACAAGGTTCCTCTGCAACTTCCCCTAAGCTGTGGTCCAGCAGCAGCGGCGCGTCCTGTGCTGCAGGGGTGCAGCAGGAAAGGAGGGTCCTTTGCTGCTACCTCTCCACTGGGGTCCAGCAGCAGAAGTGGGTCCTCTGCTGCCGCACCCCAGCAGCAGAAGGCGGTAATCTGGTGCTGGACGCCAGCAGAGTGGAGGGTCCTCTGCCGCTCGACCCCAGTAGGAGAGGAGAGTACTTGGGTACTGCACCACAGCAGAACAAGGTGTTCCTCTGGTGCCGGACCCTAGCAGCAGAGGGGAGTTTTCTGCTGCAGGAACCCAGCAGAAGGAGTATTCTCTGCTGCCAGACCCCAGGAGCATACGGAGGTCCTCTGGTGCTGGACCCCATCAGCAGAGGGGGATCTTCTGGTGCTGGACGCCAGCAGCAGAGGAGGGTCCTCTGGTGCTAGACCCCAGCAGAGAGGGTTGTCATCTTGTTTCAGACAACAGCAGCAGTGGTGGATGCTCTGCTGCTGTACCCAGCAGAGAGGGTGGTCCTCTGCCACCACACCCCACCTGGGAGGAGGGCCCTCTTGCCTCCGGAACCCAGCAGGGAGGAGGGTCTTCTGGTGCCAGACCACAGCAGCAGAGGAGGTCCGCTGGTGCCGGACTCGAGCAGCAGAAGAGGGTCCTCTGCTGACGGACTCCAGCAGGGAGGAGGGTCCTCTGCTGCAGGAACCCAACAGAGACAGGGTCCAACCTGTCGGATCCCAGCCAAAGATTAGGGTCCTGTGCTTTGTCCTCTCTTTGGGGTCCAGCAGGAGATGAGTGTCCTCTGCAACTTCCTCTCTGCTGTGGTCCTGTAGCAGAGGAGACTCCTCTAGGCTGGGGTTCAGCAGCTGAGAACCTTCCTCTCTGCTGTGTCAGGCAGGAGATGACGCTGCTCTACTGCTGGGATCTGACAGAAGGAGAGGAGGGTCCTCTGCTGCTGGAACAGGAAAGAAGAGGAGGGTCCTCTGCTGCAGGACTCCAGCTGAGAGGAACATCCTCTGCTGCTTCCTTTCTGCTGCACCCCAGCAGAGAGAAGGGTCCTCTCATGCTAGACACCAGCAGAGAGGATGGTCCTCTGCTGCTTCCTCTCAGCTGGGGTCCAGCAGAAGAGTAGGGTCCTCTGCTGTTTGACGCAGCAGCAGTGGAGGGTCTTCTAATGCCGGGCCCAGCAGAGAGGAGGGTATTCTGCTGCTCCACCCCAGCAGAGAGGAGGGTCCTCTGGTGCTGGACCCCAGCAGAGAGGGGTGTCCTTTGGTGACCGACCCAAGCAGCAGAGGGGGTTCTCTTTTGCTGGACCCCAGCAGATAGGGGGGTCCTCTGGTGCCTGACCCCAACAGCTGAGGTTGGTCCTCTGGTTTCGGACCACAGCAGTGAGGAGGGAGGACCTCCACTCCCGGACACCAGCAGAAGAGAGGGTTCCTCTGCTGCCAGATCCAACAGAAGGAGGGTCCTTTGCTGCCAGAACCAGTAGCATAGAAGGGCCCTTTGGTGTCAGACCCCAAGAGCAGAGGGTGTTCTCTGCTGCCGCACCCCAGCAGCAGAAGGCAGTCCTCTGGTGCTGGACGCCAGCAGAGTGGAGGGTCCTCTGCCGCTCGACCCCATTAGGAGAGGAGAGTCCTCGGGTATCACACCACAGCAGAACAAGGTGTTCCTCTGGTGCCGGACCCTAGCAGCAGAGGGGAGTTCTCTGCTGTAGGAACCCAGCAGAAGGAGTATTCTCTGCTGCCAGACCCCAGGAGCATGCGGAGGTCCTCTGGTGCTGAACCCCATCAGCAGAGGGGGATCTTCTGGTTCCGGACGCCAGCAGCAGAGGAGGGTCCTCTGGTGCTAGACCCCAGCAGAGAGGGTTGTCCTCTGGTTTCAGACAACAGCAGCAGTGGTGGATGCTCTGCTGCTGTACCCAGCAGAGAGGGTGGTCCTCTGCCACCACACCCCACCTGGGAGGAGGGCCCTCTTGCCTCCGGAACCCAGCAGGGAGGAGGGTCTTCTGGTGCTGGACCCCAGCAGCAGAGGAGGTCCGCTGGTGCCGGACCCGAGCAGCAGAAGAGGGTCCTCTGCTGACGTACCCCAACAGAGAGGAGTGTCCTCTGCTGCTTCCTCTCTGCTGGGGTTCAACAGAGGAGGACCTCTGCTACCGGACCTGAGCTGCTTAGGAGGGTCTTCTGCTGCCGGACCCCATAAGAAGGGGGGTGTTCGCTGCTGCCGCACCCCTTAGCAGAGGAAGGTCCTATGCTGCCAGACCACAGCAGAGGAGTTTCCTCTACTGCCGGTCCCCAGCAGAGAGGAGGGTCCTCCTCTTTGTCCTCTCTTAGGGGTCCAGCAGGAGACGAGTGTCCTCTATAACTTACTCTCTGCTGTGGTCCAGAGCTAGGATGATCCTCAGAGGCAGGGGTCCAGTAGTAGAGGAGGATCCTCTGCTGCTGGAACACAGCAGAAGAGGAAGGTCCTCTGCTGCGGGACCCCAGCTGAGTAAAGGCTCCTCTTCAGCTTTCTCTCTGCTGTGCCACAGCAGAGAGGAGGGTCCTTTGCTGCTGGACCAAAGCAGAGAGGAGTCTTCTGATGCCGGACCCGAGCAGCAGAGTAGGTTCCTCTGATGCCGGAATAGAAGCCTACGAGGGTCCTCTGCTGTCGGACCGCAGATGGCAGGAGGGTCCTCTGCTGTATGAACCCAGCAGCAGAGCAGCGTCCTCTGCTGCTGGACCCCAGGAGTAAGGAGGGTTCCTGCTGCTCGACCCCAGCAGAGACTAGGGTACTCTGGTTTCGGACCTCAGCAGAGAGGGGTGTCCTCTGGTGCCGGACCCCAGCAGCAGAGGATGGTCCTGTTCTGTGGTACCCGAGCAGGGAGGAGGGTCCTCTGCTGCCGTACCATAGCAAGGAGGAAGGACCTTTGTGGCCGGACCCCAGCAGCAGAGTTGGGTCCTCTGGTGCCCGACACGAGCAACCTAGTAGGGTCTTCTGGTGCAGGACCTCAGAAGGGAGAAAGGTCCTCTGCTGCCAGACCACAGCAGCAGAGAGGGGTACTCTGGTTCCGGATCCTAGCAGCAGAGTGGGTGTCCTCTGCTGCCAGACAATAGCAGCAGAGGGGGATCCTCTGGTGCTGGAACCCAGCAATAGAGGGGGGTACTCTACTGCCAGACAACAGAAGCATAGGGGGATCCTATGGTTCCGGAACCCAGCAAAGAAGGGGAGTCCTCTCCTGCTGGATCCCAACAGCTGAGGAGTGTCCTCTGGTACCAGACCCCAGCAGAGAGAAGGGTCCTCTGCTGCCAGACGCCATCACAAGATTAGGTCCTCTGCTGCATCCTTTCTTTGGGGTCCAGTATGGGACGAGGGCTCTCTGCAACTTCCTCTCTGCTGTGGTCCAGCAGCAAAGGAAGGCCTCTGCTGCAAGGGTGCAGCAGCAGAAAAGAGTCCTCTGCTGTGGGACCCCAGCAGCAGAGCAGCATCCTCTGTTGCCAGACCACAGCAGCAGAAGGGGATCCGCTGCTGTTGGATACCAGCAGCAGAAGCTAGTCTTCTGCTGACGGATGCTAGCAGCAGAGGGAGGTCCTAAGCTGCCGGACACCAGCAACAGAGGGGGTTGCTACAGTACCGGATGCCAGCAGATGAGGGGGGTCCTCTGGTACCGGATCCCAGCAGAGAGGAAGGTCCTCTGGTGCCAGACCCCAGCAGTAGAGGAGTGTCCTATGGGCCCGGACCCCAGCAGCAGGGAGGTGGGTCCTCTGGTGTGGAACCCCAGGAGTGGAAAAGGATCCTCTGGTGCAGAACCACAGAAGAGAGGAGGGTCCTCCATTGCCGAACCCCAGCAGAGAGTAGGGTCCTTTGCTGCTGTATCCCAGCAAAGAGGAGGGTCATCTGCTGCTGGACTCCAGCAGACAGGAGGGACCCTGCTGCTGGACCCAAGTCCATCAGGGAAGAGTGTCCTCTGGTGCTGGACCCCAGTAGGAGAGGGGGCTCCTATGCTCCCTGACCCTAACACTGAGGAGGAACCTCTGCTGCCAGACCCCAGCAGAACAGGAGTGTCCTCTACTGCTTCCTCTGTTTGATGCCCAGCAGGAGAGGAGTGTCCTCTGCAGCTTCCTCTCTGCTGGGGTACAGCAGAGAGGAGAGTCCACTGGTGCCGGACCCCAGCAGAAGAGGAGTGTATTCTCCTGCGTCCTCTCCCTGGGGTGCAGCATGAGGGGAGGGTCCTCTGCAACTTCTTCTCTGCTGTGGTCTAGTAGCAGGGGAGAACCTCTTTGCAGGGGTCCCGCAGAAGAGGAGCGTTGTCTGCTGTTGAACCCCGGAAAGCAGGAGGTTCCCCGGCTGCCATACCCCAGCAGGGAGGAAAATCCTCTGCTCCCAGACCTCAGCAGCAGAGGAGGATCCTCTGGTGCCAGATCCCAGGAGCAGAGGAGTGTCCTCTGCTTCCAGACCCCAGCATGGAGGAGGGTCCTCTGCTGCCGGAACCCAGCATAGAGGAGGATTCTTTGCTACCAGAACTCAGCATCTGAGGGGGGTCCACTTGTGCCGGACCCCAGTAGCAGAGGAGTGTCCTCTGCTTCCAGACCCCAACATGGAGGAGGGTCCTCTGTTGCCGGAACCCAGTTGAGAGGAGGGTCCTCTGCTGTCGGATCCCAGCAGGGAAGAGGGTCCTCTGCTGCCTGACCCCAGCAGGGAGGAGTCCTGTGCTGCCGGACCCCAGCAGAGAGCAGGTTTCTCTGCTTCATCCTCTCTTTGGGGTCCAGCAGGAGACGAGGATCCTCTGCATCTTCCTCTCTGCTGAGGTCCAGCTGCAGAGGAGGGTCCTCTGTGGCTGGACCACAGCATGGAGGAGGTTTCTATGCTACTTCCTCTGTGCTCCACCCCAACACTGTGGAAATTCCTCTGCTGCCAAACAACAACAGGTTAGAGGGTCCTCTGCTTCCGGACCCCAGCAGAGAGGAGGGTCCTCTGCTGCCAGACCCCAGCAGAACAGGAGGTTCCTCTGCTGCTTTCTCTCTTTGTTGTCCAGTAGGAGAGGAGGGTCCTCTGCTGCTTCCTCTCTGCTGGGGTCCATCAGCAGACGAAAGTCCTCTGCTGCTGAAATCCAGAAGGAGAGGAGGGTCCTCTGCTGCCAGACTCCCACAGAGGGGAGGGTCCTCTATTGCTTCCTCTCTGCTGGAAACTAGCAGAGACAAGTGTCCTGTCGTGCTAGACCCCAACAGAAAAAAGGGTCCTCTGCTGATGGACCAAAGCAGCTGAGGAGGCTCCATTGTTGCCGGACTCCAACAGCAGAGGAGGGTCCTTCTGTTTCGTAACGAAGCAGCATAGGATGGTCCTCTGCTAAAGGACCCCACCAGCAGAGGAGGGTCCTCTGGTGCCAGAACCCAGCAGCAAGGAGTATCTTCTTCTACCGGACCCCAGAAGCAGAGTAGGTCCTGTTGTTCCGGACACCAGCTGCAGAGGAGGGTCCTCTGTGGCTTCCTCTCTGCTGCGGTCCAGCAGAGAGGATGGTCCTTTGGTGCTGGACCACAGCAGAGAGGAAGGACCTCTGATGCTTCCTCTCTGCTGGTGTCCAGCAGCAGGGATGAGGGTCCTCTGTTGCTGGACCCTGCAGGGATTAGGGTCCTCTGCTGCAGCACCCAAGCAGGGTGGAGGGTGCTCTGCTGCTGGTCCCCAGCAGGGAGGATGGTCCTCTGCTGCTGAACCCCAGCAGGGAGGAGATTCCTCTGCTTCCGGGTTCCAGAAAGTTTTCTGGGTACCTCATCTGCGAACCATCAGTGCTAGTCAGCTGGTGTGTAATTCCAGTCTCAGAGGATCCATGGGCACGCTGACGTGGGACCCCAGATTCCACTGGGATTGGGGAATCTTGAATTAGGATCGAGGTCCAAGAGGGCTCGTGGGTACACAGACATGGACCCCAGGTCTCACGGGGCCCATGGGCACACTGATGTGGGATTCCAGCTCCCAGAGGGTCCGTGTTTGCGGTCACATGGGATTCCAACTCCCATAGAGCTCGTGGGCTTACTGACTGGGAATCCATGTCCCTCAGGGCCTCTGGAGACCTTGACGTGGAACTCCAGCTTCTAGTTCTCCTTGTGCCCTAGGTTGTACCTTGCTGGTGAAGACAGACAGCCACTTCCTAGCACAGAGGCCTGGCCTGATGCAAGGCCACAAGCGTCCTCAACCCCCTCCTGATCCTTCATATGCGGGCTGTTCGGCCTTGGAGCCCAATCTTCAAGGGACGCATATAAAGGAATTCTGTCCAGGATTCCCACCTGACACTAGGATGGCTGGGGCTGGACCTTCTAGTGCTCAAAATGCCTCAGCCAACCAGGGGTAGAAAGGGCAGCTTATGCGCCCTCTCATGGCCAGCAGGACTCACTGCAAGATGCTCCTCCAGGCTCTACTGCACAAACAAGGGAAACAAACCTGGCTTGAGAGAAATTCACTCTCAAGGACACTCATTGGAGCGGTTGCACAGAAGTCCCAGGACAGAAGCCTTACTCACACCCTTGGGGTCTGCATTGGCAGACAAAAGCAGTCTTCAGTCACAGCACACTCCCTGCCTTTCTTTCACTTCCTTCCCTCCTGCATGCCTGTCTGGATCTGTCCTGTTTTGTTTGAAGCACAAAGGAACAGAGAGGGAGAGAGAGCAATCTTTCTTGCATCTGCTGGCTCACTTCCCAAGGACCTCCACCAGAGCCAGATGTGGCTGGGCCAGGACAAGCCCGGACACCAGGAGCTTCCTCCACATATTCCACAGGGGCACAGGGGCACAGGGGCACAAGCCCCTGCGCCATCCTCCACTGCTCTCCCAGCACCATTGGCAGGGAGCTGCACTGCAAGGGAAGCAGTCAGGACTTGAAGCAGCACCCATACAGGCCATCTGCCTGGCAGGCTGAGGCTTGAGGCCCTCGGACACCACGCAGCACCACCCCAACCCGCTCCACCGATTCCACCCCTAGCAGCATTCTTCAGCAGCTCCTTCACCAGGCCCATGAATGTACTTGTCCTCCAGCCTTGAATGACTTTTGCTGTGTGTGCTGAGAGAGCAGAGGGCACCAACATGGCATCCAGGCATGCTGCTACTCTACCTGTCTAATGAGATGGACCTCTGTGGAGAGTACACGTCAGCTGTTGAGGTGTCTTGTGGCAGGTGGCACATCAGTGGCAGCTGATGGTCCCCAGGTGGCCTGCAAGAGAAAGAGTCTTGAATCCAGGATGCCCCTGTAGTATGGTGAAGCATTCCCTGGTGAACGAAAGTCCAATGGCATTTGGTATGAGGTTGTGGGGCCAAATTCCTGCCTCCAATGCACACGATGGCGATGCCTGACACCCCGCCGAAGTGTTTCCAAGGATGCCCTGAAGAAGGCAAAATGGTCCTCGTGAGCCCATGCCTGCCCATGGCATGGGAGGGCCTATTTTGTGCAGGCCTTGGTTGCTCCAAAGCCACCATCCTACCTGCTGGAAAGTGAGACTGCATGTCCCAGGGTGCTCTCGCAGAAGCTAAGGCCTGGGACTTCCTATTCCAGATGACTGGTGTCCTTTGGTGCTTACTTGTCCTTCCACTGTTCCATCCTTAGAATCCCACAAGCCCAGACACCACCCAGCTAGGCAGAGGAAGGCCGAGTGCTGTATCACCCTAACTGCCACCCCACACATGCAATAATACATGAAGGCCTCTCTGCAGCCCATCGGGGAGCAGTTGCACTTGCTAAAGAAAGCCCGAGGCCCTGTCCCCAAGGATGCTTTGTGATGAAAGGGGGTAGTGGCAAGGTTTCCGGTGAGCTCATCTGCAAAAGATCAATGCTAGCCAGTCAGTGAGTAACTCCAGGTACCAGAGGGTCCTTCTGCACACTGACGTGGGACTCCAACTCCCAGAGTGCCTGTGAGCACACTGACGTTTGTATCAAGCTCCTACAAGACCCATGGGCACAGTGACATGAGACCCCAATTCCCAACAGGACACATGGGCACGCTGAACTAGGACTCAGTATCCCAGAGGGCCCATGTGCACACTGACATGGGTCTCCTGCTCTCAGAGGCCCATGAGCACGCTAATGTGAGTCTCCAGCTCCCATAGGGACTGTGGGCACGCTGACATGGGACTCCATCTACCACAGGGCCTCTGGGTGCTCTAATGTGGAACTCCAGCTCCCAGAGCTCTCCCCATGTCCTATGTGGTACCTTAATGGTGAAGGCACACAGCCACTTCCTAGCACAGAGGTCCAGGATGATGCAAGACCACAATCTTCCTCAAATCCCTCCTGGACCGTCATTTGCAGGCTTTTCAGCCTTACCCCAATCTTCAAGGGACAAGTATTCAGCAACACTCTCCAGGACCCCACCTGACACTAGGATGGCTGGGGCTTGGCTGTCTAGTGTCCAAAAGGAATGAGCCCAACCAGGGGGAGAAAGGGCAGCTTATGCGCCCTCTCGTGGACAGCAGGACTCACTGCAGGACGCTCCTCCAGGCTCTCCTGCACAAGAGAAACAAACCCGGCCTGAGAGACATTCACTCTCAAGAACACACTTTGGAGATCTTGCACAGGAGTCTCAGGGCGGAAGCCCTACGCACACCCTTGGAGTCTGCATTGGCAGACAAAAGCAGTCTTCAGTCACAGCACAGCACACAGCACACAGCACACACCCTGCCAGGAGGCAAATATCAATCTCTCTCTTTATGCCTTCTTGCCTGCCTGCCTGAATCTGTCCTGTTTGCCTGGAGCACACAGGAACAGAGAGTGAGAGAGAGAGAGCAACCTTTCTTGCATCTGCTGCCTCTCTTCCCCAGAGACCACCACCAGAGCTAGATGTGGCTGGACCAGGACAAGCCCAGGAACCAGGAGCTTCCTCCACATGTCCCACAGGGGCACAGGGCCACAGGGGCACAAGCCCCTGCGCCATCCTCCGTTGCTCTCCCAGCACCATCGGCAGGGAGCTGGACTGCAGAGGATGCTGTCAGGTCTTGAAGCAGCACCCATACAGCTGAACTGCACACAAGCCTCACAGGCTTGAGGCTTGACACCTTAGGACCCCTCCCCAACCACCAAAACCCGCACCACCCGACTCCATCCCTTACCAGTTTCTTCAGCACCTCCTTCAACAGGCCACTGAAAGTACCTGTCCCCCTTGCTGGCACAACTTTGGCTGTTCCGTGCTGAGAGAGCAGCGGGCACCAACATGGCATCCAGGCATGCTGCTACTCTACCTCTCCTGGTGAGAAAGCCTCTGTGGAGAAGACACGTCAGCTGTTGGGGTTTCTTGGTTCAGGTGGCACACCAGTGGCAGCTGATGGTCCACAGGTTGTCCGCTGCAGGAGAAAGGGTCTTGAATCCAGGATGGTCCTAGAATAGGGTGAAGCATTCCCTGGTGAACAAGAGGGCAATTACATTTGACAGGGCGCTCTGGAACCAAATTCATGCCTCCAATGCACACGACACATGTTTAATATGATGCCTTGTAGAATGGAATATGGTCCCTGTGATCCCATTCTTGAAGATGGCATGGAGGCCCTCCCTTTTGCAGGTTTGGTGGCTCCCCATCCACCATCCCTGCTAGACAGTGAGAATGCATGTCCAGGGTGCTCTTGCAGCAGCTAAGGCCTGGGACTTCCTATTCCAGATGACTGGTGACCTCTGGTGCTTACTTACCCATCCACCTGCTCCTGGCTTAGGAGCCCACATGCCCAGATTCCACCCAGCTAAATAGAAGAAGGCCGAGTGGTGTATCACACTAAGTGCCACTCCACAAATGCAAAAATGCACAAAGGCCTCTGTGCAGCCCATCGGGGAGCTTCACCACTTGCTAAAGAACACCGAGTTCTTGCCCCTAATGGTGCTCTGTGAGGAAAGAGAGTGGTGTAAATGTTTCCAAGGATCTCATCTGCGAAAGACCAGTGCTAGTCAGCTGTTGAGTAACTCCAGGTCCCAGAGGGTCCATGGGCACACTGACGTGGGACACTAGCACACAGAGGGTGCATGGGCACTATGACCTAGGATTTCAACTCTCAGAGGGACCATGGACAAACTGATGTGAGTCTCCATGTTTCAGAGGGCCCTTGGAGAGACTGATGTGGGACTCCAGCTCTCACAGGGCCTCTGGGTGCCCTGACGTGGAACTCCAGCTCGCAGGCTTCCCCAGTGCCCTCTGATGTTCCTTGCTGGTGAAGGCACACAGCCACCTCCTAGCACAGAGGCCTGGGCTGATGCAAGGACACAGGCATCCTATACACACACCTGGACCTTGGTATGCGGGCTGTTCTGCCTTGGACCCCAATATTCCAGCATCCTGTGTCCAGGAACACTGTCCGGGAGCACCAGCTGATGCTAGGATGCCTTGGGCCAGGCCATCTTGTGCTCAAAAGGCCTGAGCCCACAATGGGTAGAAAGGCAGCTTTGCACGCTCTCTCGTGTACACTTGAACTCACGGCAGGACGCTCTTCCAGTCTCTCCTGCCCAGACATGGGAATCAAACCTGGCCTGAGAGAAATTCACTATCAAGGACACTTTTTGAAGAGGTTTCACAGGAGTACCAGGATGAAGACCTACGTATGCCCTTGGGGTCTGCATTGGCAGACAAAAGCAGTCTAGAACCACAGGACACAGCACACAGCACACACCCACTGAGCTAGGCAGAGGAATACTGCATGTTGTATCACCATAACTGCCACTCCACACATGCAAAACCACATGAAGGCCTCTCCGCAGCCCATCAGGGAGCTGCTCCACTTGGTAAAGAGAGCCAAGGGCCTGCCTAGGGTTGCTCAGCTAGGAAAGGAGGTGGTGTAAATGTTTCTGGGGACCACATCTGTGAAAAATCAGGGCTTGTCAGCCTGTGTGTAACTCCAGGTCCCAGAGGGTCTGTTGGCACGCTGATGTGGGACTCCAGCTCTCAGAGGGCCTGTGGGCACGCTGATGTGAGACTCCAGCTCCCAGGTTTCTCCCCGTGCCCTAGGTTGTACCTTGCTGGTGAAGGCACACAGCCACTTCCTAGCACAGAGCCTCAGCCTGATGCAAAGCTACAAGTGTCCTCCAAACCCTCCTGGACCTTGGTATGAGGGCTGTTCTGCCTTGGACCCCAATCTTCCAGCGACACATATCCAGGAACACTGTAATGGACCTCCACCTAACACTAGGATGGCTCTGGCTGGGCCTTCTTGTGCTCAAAAGGCCTAAGGACAACCAGGGGTAGAAAGGGCAGCTTTGCGCACCCTCTCGTGGTCAGCAGGACTCATTGCAGGACGCTCCTCCAGGCTCTACTGCACAAACAAGGGAAACAAACCTGGCTTGAGAGACATTCACTCTCAAGGACATTCTTCGGAGAGGTTGCACAGGAGTCCCAGGACTGAAACACTACACATGTCCTTGGGGTCCGCGTTGGCAGACAAAAGCAGTCTAGAGCCACAGCACAGTACACAGCACACAGCACACTCTCTCCCAGGAAGCCAGCAGCTTTCTTTCTCTTCCTTCCTGCCTGCCTGTCTGTATCACTCTGTCCTGTTTGCTTTGAAGCACAGAGGAACAGAGAGTGAGACAGAGCAAACTTTCTTGCATCTGCTGCCTCACTTCCACCAGAGTCAGCTGTGGCAGGGCCAGGACAAGCCCGGGAACCAGGAGCTTCATTCCCATGTCATAAAGGTTCACGGGGAACAGGGGCACAACCCCTGCACCATCCTCCACTGCTGTCCCAGGATCATCAGCAGGGAGCCTGATTGCAGGGGAAACAACCAGGACTTGAAGCAGCAGCTATACAGGCCATCTGCCTGGCAGGCTGGGGCTTGACACCCTTGGACACCACACTGAGACCCAAGAAGAAGGGGTTCCTGAGGTGGACCCTCTCGCTGAGGCCCCAACAGAGAGAGAGGGTCAGGCTATGAGGATCTCTCTCTATGAGGCCCCAGCAGAGGGGTTCCGAGGGGGACCCTCTCGCTGAGGCCACAGTAGAGAGAGAGGAGGGGTCCGAGAGGAACACTCTCACTGAGGCTCCAGCAGAGGGGGTCCCGAGGGGGACCCTCCCGCTGAGGCATCCACAGAGAGGGAAGCGGGCTCGGGGGGCACTCTCGCTGAGGCTGCAGCAGAGGGTGTCCCGAGTGGTACCTTCTCACCTAGGCCGCAGCAGAAAGGTTAGATGGCTGCAGGTGTCCTTCTAGCTGGGGTCCCAGCAGAAGGGGTCCCGAGGGGTACCTCCTACTGTGGCCCCAGCAGCCAGGGAGGGGTCGCCAGGGTTCCACCTCGCTGAGGTCCCAGCAGAGGGTGTCCAGAGGGGGACCCTCTCACTGAGGCCCCAGCAGCGAGGGAGGGGTTTGCCGGGGGTTCCTCTCGCTGAGGCCCCAACAGAGGGGCTCCTGAGACGGACCTTCTCGCAGATGCCCCAGGAGATAGGGAGGGAAGGGGGGAGCAAAGGGTCCCTCTCACTGAGGCCCAAGCAGAGGGGGTCCCGAGGGGGACCCTCTCGCTGAGGCCCCTGCAGAGGAGTTCCCAAGGTGGATGATTTCGCTGAGACCCCAGCAGAGGGAGTCCTGAGGGAAAACCTCTCGCTCTGTGCCCCAGCAGAGGGGGTCTCGAGGGAGTCCCTCTCGCTGAGGCCCCAGTAGAGTGGCTCCAGAGGGTGAACCTCTCGCTGAGGCTCCAGCAGAGATGGAGGGGGTACCCGAGGGGTACCCTCTTCCTGAGGCCCGAGGAGAGGGGGTCCCGAGGGGTACCTTCTCGCTGAGGCTCCAGCAGAGAGGGAGGGCGTGTCCGAGGGGGACCCACCTACTGAGGTCCCAGCAGAGATGGAGAGGGGCTCTGGGGGTCCGTCTAGCTGAGGCCCCAGCAGGGAGGGAGGGGGGTACTGGGGGTCCCTCTCGCTTAGGGCCAAGCTGAGGGGCTCCCGAGGGGGACAGTTTCACTGAGGCCCGAGCAGGGAGAGACAGAGAGAGGGCGGCCGAGGGTCCCTCTTTCTGAGGCCCCAGCAGAGAAGAGAGAGCGAGAGAGAGGGCTGCCAATGGTCCCTTTCGCTGAAGGCCCAAGAGAGAGTGGGGGTCCCGAGGAGGACCCACTCGCTGAGGCCATAGCAGAAACAGACAGAGAGATAGAGGGGGACGAGGTTCCCTCTCGCCAAGGCCCCAGCAGAATGGGTTCGGAGTGGGACCCTCTCGCTGAGGCACCAGCAGCTTGAGGGTCCCTCTTGCTGAGGCCCCAGCAGACAGAGATGGTTGGTCCGAGGGGGACCCTCCCACTGAGGCCCCAGCAGGGGAGCTCCCAAGGTGGACAATCTCGCTGAGGCCCTAGTAGAGGGGGTCCCGAGTGGTCTCTTTTGCTAAGGCCCAGCAGCGAGGGAGGAGTCGCCAGGGGTCCCTCTCACTTTGGCCCCAGCAGAGGGGGTCCCTAGGGGATCCTTCGCTGAGGGCCCAGCAGAGAGAGGAGGCCGAGTGTCCCACTTCCTGAGGTCCCAGCAGAGAGAAGGGGGGGGGTCCAAGTGCTAACTTCTTTCAGAGGCCCAACAGAAGAGAGAAGAGGGTGCCAAGGATCCCTCTAGCTGAGGCCCCAGCAGAGGGGGTCCCCAGGGGGACCCTCTCGCTGAGGCCCCAGCAGCGAGTTAGGGGGCTCTAGGGAGCCCTCTCGCTGAGGCCCCAGCAGAGGGGGTCTTGAGGGAGTTCCTCTCGCTGCGGTCCCAGCAGAGGGGGTCCAAAGGATGACCTTCTGGCTGAGGCTCCAGCAGAGAGAGAGGGCGTGTCCAAGGGGGACCCTGTCACTGAGGCCCCAGCAGAGATGGAGGGGTGCTTGGTGGTCCGTGTCACTGAGGCCCCAGCAGCTAGGCAGGGGGGTTCCGGTGGTCCCTCTCACATAGGCCGCAGCAGACGGAGTCCCGAGGGGGACCCTCTCTCAGATGCCCAAGCAGAGATAGAGGCTCTGGCTCAGAGAGTGCCTCTCGCTGGGGCCACATCAGAGAGAGAGAGAGAAAGGTGGTGGTTGTGAGTTCCTCTCACTGAGGTCCCAGCAGAGAGAGGTGGGGTACAAGTGGCACCCTCACGCTGAGTTCCCACCAGAGATGAACACAGAGAGAGAGGGCAGCAGATGGTCCCTCTCCCTGAAGCCCCCACAGAGGGGGTCCCGAGGGGAACCTCTTGCTGAGGCCCCAGCAGAGAGAGAAAAAGAGAGAGAGAAAGGAGAGCCAAGGGTCCCTCTCACTGAGACCGCAGCACAGAGAGAGGGGGGTTCGCGGTTACCTCACTCTAAGATCCCAGCATCGAGGGAGTGGGGCTGTGGCTGTCCCTCTCGCTGAGGTACCAGCAGAAGGGGTCCCGAGGGTGACCCTCTCGTTGAGACCCCAGCAGCGAAGGATGCGGTTCCGAGGGGGACCCTCTCGCTGAGGCCCCAGCAGAGTGGGTCCCGAGGGGACCGGCTGTTGCAGCTCACTTGGAGAGTGAATCATTGGACGGAACATCTTCCTCTCTGTCTCTCCTCCTCTCTGTATTGCGGACTTTGGAATGAAAAAAAATAAAAGTCCATGAAGCCCTCTTGGTAGCTCATCAGGGAGATGCTCCACTTGCCAAAGAACGCCCAGAGCCTGCATCTCAGGGTGCTCTGCAAGGAATGGGGATGGCGGTAAGGTTTCCTGGGACCTCATCTGGCACAGTACAACCCCAGTGGGCTGGTGTGTAACACCAGCTCACACAGGGCCTGTGGTACACAGGTGTGGGACTCTAGCTCTCAGGGCCTCCAGGATGCTGGTGTTGGACTCCAGCTCCCTGAGGGCCTGTGGGCATGCTGACATAGGACACCACCTCCCAGGGTTCTTTAAGTGCCTTGCTCTTAAAGGCACCCTGATACTTCCTATCACAGAGGCCCGAACTGATGCTAGGCCCCAAGTGTCCTCCAACCCTCCCGGGCTTTGGTATGTGGGCTGTTCGGCTTTGGAGCCCTGATCTTTCAACAACACGTGTACCAGAATACTGTCTGTGACTCCCACCTCACCCTAGGATGGCTCGGGTTGGACTGTCTAGAGCTCAGAAGGCCTGAGCCCACCAGGGGTAGAAAGGGCAGCTTGGGGCCCGGCGCCATAGCCTAGCAACTAAAGTCCTCGCCTTGAACTAGCCGGGATCTCATATGGGCACCGGTTCTAATCCCGGCTGCTCCACTTCCCATCCAGATCCCTGCTTGTGGCCTGGGAAAGCAGTAGAGGACTGCCCAAAGCTTTGGAAACTTGCACCCACATGGGAGACCCAGAAGAGGCTCCAGGTTCCTGGCTTTGGATCGGCGTGCACCAGCCATTGTGGCTCACTTGGGAAGTGACTCATCGGACCGAAGATCTTCTTCTCTGTCTCTTCTCCTCTCTGTATATCTGACTTTGGAATAAAATAAATAAACCTGTAAAAAAAAAAAAAAAAAGGAAAAGAAAAGAAAAGAAAGAATGGCGGCTTTGGGCGCCCTCTCGTGGCCATCAGCACTCAGTGTGGGACGCTCATCCAAGGCTCTCCAGCATGGATGAAGGTCCTCTGCTGCAGGACCCCAGCAGGGAGGAGCATCCTCTGCTGGCAGACCCAAAAAGAGAGGAGGGTCCTCTACTGCCGGATGCCAGCATAGAGAAGGGTTCTCGGATGTTGGACCCCAACAGAGAGGAGGTCATCTGGTGCTGGATCCTAGCAGAGAAGAAGGTCCTCTGGTGCTGAAACTCAGCAGAGAGGAGGGTGCTCCGCTTCTGCACCCCAGCAGAGAGGAGTTTCCTCTGCTGCTGGACCACAGCAGAAGATGAGGCTTCTCAGGTGCTGCACTACAGCAGAGAGGAGGGTCCTCTGCTGCTGAACCCAAAAGAAGAGGAAGGTCCTCTGCTACGGGACTCCAGCCGAGAGGAGGGTCCTCTTCTGCTTCCTTTCTGCTGGACCCCAGCAGAGAGATGGGTCCTCTCATGCTAGACACCAGCAGAGAGGATGGTTCTCTGCTGCTTCCTTTCTGCTGGGGTCCAGCAGAAGAAGAGGGTCCTCTGCTGTCAGACACAGTAGCAGTGTAGGGTCCTCTACTGCCGGACCCAGACAGATGGGAGGATTTTCTGCTGATCCACCCCAGCAGAGACGAGGCACCTCTGGTGGTGTACTCCAACAGAGAGGGGTGTCCTCTGGTGCCGGGCCTAAGATCATAGAGGGTTCCGTTTTGCTGGACCCAAGCAGCAGAGGGGGGTCCTTTTGTGCCTGACACGAAAAGCAGAGGAAGGTCCTCAGCTGCCGGACTGCAGCAGGGAAGAGTGTCCTCTGCTGCAGGATCCCAGCAGGGAGTAGGGCCCTCTGCTGCCAGAATCCAGCAGAAGGAGGGTCCTCTGCTGCCAGACCCCAGCAGCAGAGGGGAGTCTTCTAGTGCCATACCCCAGCAGCAGAGGGTGGTCCTCTGGTACCAGAAAACAGCAGCAGAGGTGGGTCCTCTGGTACCGGACTCCAAGAGCATAGGAGGTTCCTCTGCTGCCGGACCACAGCAGGGAGGAGGGTCTTTTTCTTCCGGATACAGGCAGGGAAGAGGATTGTCTGCTGCCAAACCCCAACAGCAGAGGAGGATCCTCTGGTGCCGGACCCGAGCAGTAGTTGAGAGTCCTCTTCTGCCAGAACACAGCAGGGAGGAGGGTCCTCTGCTGCAGGACGCCAGTAGAAGAGTAGGGTCCGTTGCTGGGTCCTCTCTTTGGGGTCCAGTAGGGAATGAGGGTCCTCTGCAACTTCCCCTATGCTGTGGTCCAGCAGCAGATGATGGTCCTCTGCTCTAGGGGTCCAGCAGGAGGGGAGGGTCCTTTGCAGCTTCCTAACAGCTGGGGTCCAGCAGCAGAGGCAGGTCCTCTGCTGCCTAACCCCAGCAGCAGAAGGCGGTCCTCTTGTGCTGGACCCCAGAGGAGTAGAGGGTCCTCTGGTGCTGAACCCCAGCAGGAGTGGAGAGTCCTCGGGTACTGGACCCTAGCAGCACAAGTGGTTCCTCTGGTGCCGGACCCCAGAAGCAGAGGGTGGTCCTCTGTTGCTGGACCTCAGCACTAAGGAGGGTCTTCTTGTGCTGGACCTCAGCAGAGAGCAGTGTCCTCTGGTGCCAGACTCCAGCAGCAAAAGGGTGTCCTCTGGTGCCAGACCCCAGCAGTGGAGGATGCTCCTCTGTTACTGGACACAGTAGAGAGTGGAGTCCTGTTGTGCGGTCAGACCCCAGCAGGGAGGATCCTCCGGTTCCGGACCCCAGCAACTGAGGAGGGTCCTCTCATGACGGACCCCAAGACAGAGGAGGGTACTCTTCTCCCCGACAGCTTCAGAGAGAGGAGTTCTCTGCTAACAGGCCGTGGCAGAGAGGAGGGTCCTCTGCTGCCGGACCCCAGCAGAAGATGAGGGTCCTCTGCTTTGTCCTCTCTTTGGGGTCCAGCAGAAGATGAGGGTCCTCTGCAACTTGCTCTCTTCTGTGGTCCAGCAGCATAGAAGGGTCCTCTGCTGCAGTGCTGCAGCGTGAGAATAGGGTCCTCTGCTGCTGAAACCCAGTAGGCAGGAGGTCCTCTGCTGCTGGACACCAGAAGGGAGAGGCGTCCTCTGCTTCCAGACCCCAGCAGCGCAGGGAGGTCCTCTGCTGTCAGTCCCCAGCAGCGCAGGGAGGTCCTCTGCTATCAGACCCCAGCAGCAGAGGGGTGTCCTCTGCTGAGAGTAAGCAGAGAGTCCCCAGCAGAGAGTAAGGTCTTCTACTGCTGGACTACCGCAAATAGGAGGGGATTCTGCTGCCACACCCCAGCAAAGAGTAGGGTCCTCTGCGGACGGAACCTAGCAGAGAGGAGGGTACTCTGCTGCCGGACCCCAGCAGCAGAGAAGGGTCCTCTGCTGCTGGACCCCAGTAGAGAGAGGACTCTTCTGGTGCCAGACCCCAGCACGGAGGAGGGTCCTTTGTTGCCAGACGCCAGCTGGGAGTGTCCTCTGGTGTCAGAGCCCAGCAGCAGAAGAGGGTCCTCTGTTGCTGGACCCCAATAGCAAAGGGGGGTCCTCTGGTGCCGGACCCCAGCAACAGATCTTCCTCTTCTGCCAGACACCAGTAGCAGAGGGGGGTCCTCTGTTGCTGGACCCCAATAGCACAGGGGTGTTCTCTGGTGCAAGATACCTGCAGCGGAAGGGGTCATCTGCTGCCAGACCCCAGTGGGGTTGAGGGTCCAATGCTGCTGGACCCCAGCAGGGAGGAGTGTCCTCTGCTGCCAGACCACAGCAGAGAGGATGGTCCTCTGTTTCTGGACACCAGCAGAACAGGATGGTCCTCTGCTACTTCCTCTCTTTGGTGTTAGGCAGGAGAGGAGGCTCCTCTGCAGCTTCCTCTCTGCTGGGGTCCAGTAGCAGAAGAGTTTCCTCTTCTGCAGGGATCCAGCAGAAGAGGAGGGTCCTCTCCTGCTGGACCCCAGCAGAGAGGAAGGTCCTGTACTGCTCCCTCTCTGCTGGACCCTAGCAGAGACAAGCGCCCTCTCCTGCTAGATCCCAACAGAGAGGAAGGTCCTATGGTGCTGCACCACAGCAGAGAACAGGGTCCTCTGGTACTGGACCCCAGCAGAGAGGGGAGTCCTTTGCAACTTCCTCTCTGCAGGGGTAGACAGGATAGGGGGGTCCTATGGTTTCGGACCCCAACAGCAGAGGATGGTCCTCTTGTGCCGGATGCCAGCAGTGTGTATGGTCCTCTGGTCCCTGACCCCAGCAGAAGAGAAGGGTCCTCTGGTGCTGGACCACAGCAGAAAGGAGGGTCCTCTGCTATTGTACCCCAGCAGAGAGGAGGATCACTTACTGCCAGATCCCATCAGACAGGGTGTTCTGCTGTCAGACATCTGCAGAGAGGAGGGTAATCTGCTGCCGGACCCAACAGATAAGAGGGTACTCTGCTGCTGGACCCCAACAGACAGGATGGTCCTCTGCTGTTGGACCCCAGTCCATTAGAGAGGAGGGTCCTCTTGCTACTGGGTTCCATTAGGAGAGAAGGGTCCTGTGCTGTTTGACGCCAGCAGGAGAAGACGGTCTTCTGCTGCCGGACACCAGCTGAGAGGAGAGTCCTCTTCTACTTCCTCTCTGCTGGAATCCAGAAGACAGGGCGTTCCTCTGCTGCAGGACCCCAGCAGAGAGTAGGGTCCACTACTGCTGGACCCCAGCAGCAGAGGAGGGTCCTCTGCTCACGGAAACCAACAGAGTACAGGGGCTTCTGATGCCAGACTACAGCAGAGGGGTGTCCTCTGCTGCCGGACTCCTGCAGCGGAGGTCGGTCCTCGGGTGCCGGACTCCAGCAAAGAGGAGGGTCCTTGGCTGCCGGATTCCAGCACTGAGGTTCCTCTGCTGCAGGATCCCAGCAGGAAGCAGTGTCCTCTGATGCCGGACTTCAGCAGAGACGAGGGTATTATGGTGCCGGACCCCAGCAGAGAGGAGGGTCCTCTGCTGCTTCCTCTGAGCTGGACTCCAGCACAGAGGAGGATCCTTTGGTGCTGGACCCCAGCAGAGAGGAGGGTCCTCCGTTGCTCAACCCAAGCAAATAGGAGGGTCCTCTGCTGCTTTCTCTCAGCTGGGGTCCAGCAGAGGAGGGTCCACTGCAGCGGGACCCCAGCAGCAGATCAGGGCCCACTTCTTCTGGACTACAGCAGCAGAGGATGGAACTCTGCTCGTGGACCACAGCAGCAGAGGAGGGTCCTCTGCTGCCGGACCCCAGAAGCAGAGGAGGGTCCACTCCGGCTGGACATTAGCAGAGAGGAGGGTCCTCTGCGGCTTCCTTTCTGCTGATGTGCAGCAGAGAGGAGGGTCCTCTGCTGCTGGACCCCAGTCCATCAGAGAGGAGGGTCCTCTGCTACTGGGTTCCAGTAGAAGAGTAGGGACCTCTGCTGCCGTAACACAGGAGGGATGAGGGTTATTTGCCGATGGACCCCAGCAGCAGAGGAGGGTCCTCCACTGCTGAACCCCAGCAGGGAGGTGGGTTCTCTGCTGCCGGACCGCATCAGAGACGAGGTTCCACTGCTGCCAGACCCCAGCAGAGAAGAGGGTCCTCTGCTGCCAGACCCCAGCAGAGAGGAGGGTCCTCCTGTGCTGGACCCCAGCAGAGAATAGGGTTCTTTGCTGGCATACCTGAGCAGAGACAAAGGTTCTATGCTGTAGGACCCCACCAGAAGCGGAGTGTCCTCTGCTGTAGGACCCCAGCAGCAGGAGTGTCTCCTTTGCTGCTGGACACCAGTAGCAGAGGAGGGTTCACTGCATCCGGATCCCAGCAGAGATGACTGTCTTCTGCTGCTGGACCCCAGCAGAATGCAGGGTCCCCAGGTGCTGGACCCCAGCAGAGAGGTGGGTCCTCTGGTGCCGTCCCCAGCAGCAGTAGAGATCCTTCACTGCGGGACCCCTGCTGGGAGAATGATCCGCTGCTGCCAGACCCCAGCAACAGAGGAAGGTCCTCTGGTGCCAGACCCCAGCAGTAGAGGAGTGTCCTCTGGGCCCGGACCCCAGCAACAGGGAAGTGGGTCATCTGGTGTGGAACACCAGGAGCGGAAGAGGATCCTCTGGTGCAGGACCACAGAAGAGAGGAGGGTCCTCCACTGCCAGACCCCAGCAGAGAGGAGGGTCCTTTGCTCCCAGACCTTAGCAAAGAAGAGGGTGCTCTGGTGCCGAACATCAGCAGAGATTAGGGTCCTCTGCTGCCGGACCCAAACAAGAAGGAGGTTCCTCAGGTGCTGGAGCCCAGCAGAGAGGAGGGTCATCTGCTTCTTCCTCTCGGCTGGGGAAAGGCAGCAGAGGAGCGTCCTCTGCTGCTGGTTCCCAGCATCAGACTAGGGTCCTCTGCTGCAGGACCCCAGCAGGGTGGAGACTCCTCTTGTGCCGGAACCCCGCAGAAGAGAAGGGTCCTCTGGGGTCAGACCACAGAAGGAGAGGAGGGTCCTCTTGTGTTGGACCCCAGCAGGAGGAGGGTCCTCCGCTGCTAGATCCCAGGAGAGAGGAGGGTCTTCTGATGCTTCCTCTCTGCTGGGGTCCAACAGTTGTGGTGGGTGCTCTACTGCTGGACCCCAGCAGAAGAGGATGGTCCTCTAGTGCCAGACACCAGGAGAGAGAAGAATCCTCTGCTGCCAAACCCCTGCAGAGGGGTGTCCTCTGGTGCCGGACACCTGCACCGGAGGGGGCTCCACTCTTGTCGGACCCCAGCACTGAGTGGGGTCCTCTGCTGCCGGACAACAGCCGGGTGGAGGGTCCTCTGCTGCTGAACCACAGCAGGGAGAAGGGTCCTCTGCTGCCAGACCCCAGCAGGGAAGAGTGTCCTCTGCTGCTGAACCCTAGCAGGGAGAAGGGTTATCTGCGGCCAGACCCCAGCTGGGAGGAGTGTCCTCTGCTGCCGGAGACCAGCAGCAGAGGAAGGCCCTCTGCTGCTGGACCCCAGCAGGGTGGAGGATCCTCTGCTGCTGGATCCCGGAAAGGTTTCCGGGAACCTCATCTGCAAAAGATCACTGGTAGTCAGCTGGTGTGTAACTCCAGGTCTCAGAGGGTCCATGGCCACGCTGAGGTGGGACTCCAGATTCCCCAGAGATTGGGGGATGTTGAATAAGGATCGAGGTCAAAGAGATCCCGTGGGCATGCAGACATGGGACTGCAGGTCCCACAGGGCCGTAGGGCACACTGACGTGGGACTCCAGCTCCCAAAACGTCTGTGGGCACACTCACATGGGACTCCAGCTCCCATAGGGCTCGTGTGCTTGCTGATGTTAGGACTGCAGGTCCCACAGGGCCTCTGGGGACCGTGACGTGGAACTCCAGCTTTTAGTTTTCTCCCTGTGCCCTAGGTTCTACCTTGCTGGTGAAGACAGACAACCACTTCCTAGCACAGTGACCCGGCCTGATGCAAGGCCACAAGCATCCTCCACCCCCTCTTGGTCCTTCGTATGCGGGCTGTTTGGCCTTGGAGCCCAATCTTCAAGGGACACATATAAAGGAATTCTGTCCAGGATTCCCACCTGACACTAGGATGGCTGGGGCTGGACCTTCTACTGCTCAAAATGCCTCAGCCAACCAGTAGTAGAAAGGGCAGCTTATGCGCCCTGTCGTAGACAGCAGGACTCACTGCAGGACACTCCTCCAGGCTCTCCTGCACAAACAAGGGAAACAAACCCAGCCTAAGAGAAATTCACTCTCAAGGACACGCTTTGGAGAGGTTGCACAGAAGTCCCAGGACAGAAGCCCTACGCACACCCTTGGGGTCTGCATTGGCAGACAAAAGCAGTCTAGAGCCACAGCACAGCACACAGCACACTCCCTACCACCCAGGACAGCAGCTTTCTTTTGCTTCCTTCCTTCTTGCCTGAATGCCTGTCTGAATCTGTCCTGTTTTATTTGAAACACAAAGGAACAGAGAGGGAGAGAGAGCAATGTTTCTTGCATCTGCTGGCTCACTTCCCCAGGACAAGCCCGGACACCAGAAGTTTCCTCCACATGTCCCACAGGGGCACAGGGCCACAGGGGCACAAGCTCCTGCAGCATCCTCCTTTGCTCTCCCAGCACCATCAGCAGGGAGCTGGACTGCAGAGGATGCTATCAGGTCTTGAAGCAGCACCCATACAGCTGAACTGCCTCACAGGCTGAGGCTTGACACCTTAGGACCCCTCCCCAACCACCAAAACCCGCACCACCCGACTCCATCCCTTGCCAGTTTCTTCAGCAGCTCCTTCAACAGGCCGGTGAAAGTAGCTGTCCCACTTGCTGGCACAACTTTGGCTGTTCCATGCTGAGAGAGCAGCGGGCACCAACAAGGCATCCAGGCATGCTGCTACTCTACCTCTCCTGGTGAGAAAGCCTCTGTGGAGAAGACACGTCAGCTGTTGGGGTTTCTTGGCTCAGGTGGCACATCAGTGGCAGCTGATGGTCCACAGGTGGTCCACAGCAGAAAGAGTCTTGAATCCAGGATGCCCCTGGAGGAGGGTGAAGCATTCCTTGGTGGGGCTTAGCGGGGCTTCCCTGCTCAGAAGGGCCTCTGCTGCTCTGCTGCTCTGCTGCTCTGCTGCTCTGCTGCTGGACCCTGGCCATTTCCTCGGTGGGGGCCGCCCGGCTCAGAAGGGACTCTGCTGCTATTCTGCTCTTCTGTTCTCCTACTCCGCTCCACTGAGCTCCACAACCCTGGCCACCTCCTCGCCATGCTGCCCTGCTCCAATGTGGCTCTGCTGCTCTGTTGCTCTGTGGCTCAGCTGTGCGACACCGGCCCCCTCCTTACGGGATCCCCCCTGACTCTGCTCTGCTCCACAACCACCCCCTCTGCTCAGTTCCGGGCTCCACTCCCCTCCACTCACGGGAATCCCTGTCTGCTCTGCTCCGGGACTCCCCTCCAGGGCTCCCCTCCCACACGGGCCCCCCCCCAGTCTGCTCAGATCCGCTCCACGTCTCCCCTCCCCTCCAGCCAAGGGGCCCCACTCTGCTCTGCTCCCTGGCTCCCATCCCCTCCCTTGCAGTCGCTCTGCTCCTGGACCCTGGCCACCTCCTCGGGGGGGTGGGCGCCTCACTCTGAAGGGACTCTGCTGCTGCTCTGCTGCTCTGGTCTGCTGCGAGACCCCAGCCCCCTCCTTGCGGGATGCCCCCCACTCAGCTCAGCTCCGTGACCTCCCCTCCAAACTGCAGCTCCCCTCCTGCGAGCCCCCCCAGTCTGCTCCGATCTGCTCCCAGGCTCCCCTCCCCTCCCCTCCCGCCGAGGGGCCCCACTCTGCTCTGCTCCCTGGCTCCCCTAGTCTCCAGCCGAGGCCCCCCCCACTTTGCTCCCCTGCCCTCCACCCATGGCAGCTCCCCACTCTGCTCCTCCCCTCCAGCCGCAGGGGCCCCCCAACTGCTCCTCCCCTCCACTCCTGCCCCCTCCTCACTCCTCCTGAGTGAAGCACATCCTCACACATGTTGTGGTTCTTCAGGTCGCCTTCTTCTCTTGGGACTCACCTTTAGTGCTGTAATCCTCCTGTCGAGCTGTAGTGTACCCTGCATAAGTGACCCTTGGCACCCCACAGCTCTGCACGAAGGTGGTCACACACACCCCCACCCATTCCCAGCTTATCTCCAGTCGAATCCCCTGACAGCTTGGAGTTAAGGTAGGTGATAGGGAAAAAGACAATGCTGCGCCTAATCTCTCATCTCCTGCTTTGAGAGATGGCCTTGGATGCATGGCTCTGGGGTGAACTTGTGTGAGGACTGGCGGTTTCTGTCCAATGTGACACTTGGGCGTTACCCAAAACTCTGCACAGGATCTCCTTGGCCGGACAACCCGACTGGGTATCCGAGGACCACTCTCCTCTACTGTCCTTAAACATGGGCAGTAATCGTGAGGAACCTGATCATCCTGCGCTTAAGGCGCTAAATTACATGCTGAAGTTTCGAGGGTTAGAAATCCTAGGTGCTCAGGCAGTCAAGGTCTGAGGGACCCTGGAGAGATTGGCACCCGTCGGTAACATTGGTTAATTTATTTTCCCACAATGCTTGGCAAGGGAAGAGCAAAACTGATGCTCAGGACATTGGCCCTGGGCCACCTCAGCTGCCCCAACCAGAGCTTCTGGGCAGCTCAGAGGGCAGGAAACCACCCCCAGCTCAAGGGGAGTCAGAGCACAGCGCCAGTTGCAAGCATTCTGTTCGGGCAGCGTGAGGTACCCCAGGCCTTTCCCATTAGGGTTATCCCTGAAGGGAACTGCCCAGTGGAGTGTGATTCCTGGAATGCAGGACTTAAAGCCATGCCAGGAGCGAGCCTAACTCTCCCTGGGCCAAGGCTACTTGCTCATTATTGCCCTAAGAAATTGTTTCAAGTGTGAACATTTTCAAATTCTTTCATGCTTATGGCTGCCCTTGTCCAGGAGGGCAGTCCCCTCCAGTGGGTGCATCTGTCTGTTGGAGGGGTGCCCAGAGCTAATTAGATCTGCCAATTGATCGGGGTTAGAGAGCTAGCCTTTAGGTGTGAAGACTGAACCAGCAAAGCTTGTTGTCCCTTCTTGAAGGAGTGATTTGTTCTTTTATTATTATTATTGGAAAGCCGGATCTACATAGAGTAGAGACAGAGAGGAAGATCTTCCATCCACTGATTCACTCCCCAAGTGAGCCACAACGGGCTGGTGCGTGCCAATCTGATGCCGGGAACCAGGAACCTCTTCCAGGTCTCCCATGCGGGTGCAGGGTCCCAAAGCTTTGGGCCATCCTCGACTGCTTTCCCAGGCCACAAGTAGAGAGCTGGATGGGAAGTGGAGCTGCCGGGATTAGAACCGGCGTCCATATGGGATCCCGGCACGTTAAAGGCAAGGACTTTAGCCGCTAGGCCACGCCGCCAGGCCTGAACGAATGATTTTGAATGGGTTCAAAGAAACAGCAACAGGCTGGCAGCCTCCCTTCAAGGTTACCTCAGCACCATTGACTGCCATTATGGGCCATAGAAGTGGGTCACCTCTTTCAATCGCTTGGATTGGGAAAATCCTACCTTTTTACCAACAAACCATGAGGAAGGAAGAGGGGCTGCAGCAGACGTTTTTCTGTCCAATCTTGTCTATGTAACCTATTCTGAGCCATGTCAACGATCAGCACAGTAGAAAGAACTATTTGCTGTAGTTTTAGCGAAACTTTAGATGAAAGGATTCTTTTGCGAGATCTCCGACAGCCTTTATGGTGTACATTTGCTCCTAGAATTGGCTCAGGCATATGTAAGGCTGGATGATAATCCCATCACCCCATGATCCTGGTCTTGCTTCGAGGGCGGGCCCATCCCCCTGTCTGAAGGTCACCCTTTCCTCTCCTCACTGGGTAGCACACAGATTTCCTCTCAATTGTAGCCACTTTCACCTTTGCCCTTATCTGCTTTTCCAGTTTCTCTTGACCTCACCCAGGCCACCCTTTGGGCCTGAATTTCTTTAGCTCTACCTCATAGCCCTAACCCCTAGCTGGGAGGGACAGGGTAAGACATAAGCGATGTAACATTCATAAGAAAAAAATGGAAACTTGTTCTGTAACTTCATCTAGCAGTTATACATAAAAGTAACCAGTGGACCAAATCCACTGTTAAATTAACGCTAAGCACGAGATGAACCTATGTGCTTGCTTTACGAAACATTTCCAGGTTGAAGTATGTCAAAGAAGAGGTTGGAAGTCACAAAAGGTTGAATTTTATGTCTGTTCTGACGTGTGTAGTGATTGTGCATGTTTGTTTAGTCAGTTAGAGTTCTATTACTTCTGTCCAGACAAGACTTCTATCTGTGTCATGAATTTAGTTGTTCTTGTTCAGAATTGGGTCTGTGTATGACTGACAGACAAGATGGGACGGACCACGACTGGTCCCCTTTCTCTCTCCTGGTACGTAATTTGAGAGAGGTCTAACTCATCTAACAGGACTTGGTCAGACCCGACACCCCATCTCTGTTGGGCTAAGGCTCCTATACCGTTTTCTTGCTGCTTAGTCTTCAGCTTACAGTGTTGTCCTGGCACTGATCAGGTCTAAAATTCAGTATCCATTCACATATTCAGTTACATGTTAAGTGTACTTTAATTTACACCTCAATTCTTCAGAGTTTGAAACCAAGTCTCCTGACTTTGAAAGTTCCAGTAGGATCCCTAGAACCTTCAAATATTGAGACAGAACTTGGATAATATAATTGTCATTTAAAATAATTTGATTGTAATCTCACAATATTATAAAATAGCAATGAGGCATCAAATTTAGCATAAAGTAAATGAGTATTTATGTCCACTGGTCAAAATGTTTCCCAATCATGAAATTGGTCCAGATTTTAAATTATTTGTTCTTATTTAGAAAGAAGTGAGATTTTGCCTTACAGGAAAAACAGTTTGAAATTGGATGGTGAAATTGGTTATGATGTGTATAATTTCTGAATTTTCCTGTAAGACAATGGAATTGATGTCTGATTCCTTGTGAAGAACAACAGTGTTTTAACATCTCCTTTTAAGTGATTTTCATCTTATTGATAAGAGACTATCTAGGAATGTATTAGTTAAGACAACAGAAAATTGAAATTTTTTGGTTCTCTTGGATTCAATAAACAGAAGCGGACCCAGCGGCGTGGCCTAGCGGCTAAAGTCCTGGCCTTGAACGCCCCGGGATTCCATATGGACGCCGGTTCTAATCCCGGCAGCTCCACTTCCCATCCAGCTCTCTACTTGTGGCCCGAGAAAGCAGTTGAGGATGGCCCAAAGCTTTGGGACCCTGCACCCGCGTGGGAGACCCAGAGGAGGTTCCTGGTTCCCGGCTTCAGATTGGCGCACACCAGCCGTTGCGGCTCACTTGGGGAGTGAATCATTGGATGGAAGATCTTCCTCCGTGTCTCTCCTCCTCTCTGTATATCTGACTTTGCAATAAAAATAAATAAATCTTTAAAAAAGTAATAAAATAAAACAGAAGCCAAGAAGCAGCTCCAGACTTACCAGCCATGCAAAAGGGAGGCGCATGCTTGCAGTCTGCCCTTTGGAACCAATTCAGGACCTTGGGCTCCTTCAGGTCCTCATTGTGATTCTCATCTGCCATTTGACAATGGGAAATTCCCTCATCAGCAAGAAGGTTATTGGAAAAACATCTCATTCCCGGTTTTGAGGCAGGTTTGTGTTAAAACGTGTTTCTACAAATTGGGAGAAATGGGTAAGACTTGCTGAAAGCAATAGTATTTATAATGTGGTATGTTTTTATTTATAGAATGTCTTAATTTGGAGTCTTACATGATTGTTTCAAAATGTAAATCGAGCAAATAAGCAGGTTATTAAGGAAGAGAATTGCTTGTAGAATATTGTCCTACAGAAGTATGGTTATCGTAGAATGGAAAAGCTGGGACAAAATACTAAAGGCTTAAGCATGTTGAGAAATGAACCTTGCCAGTTTTACATATAGAATTGTTTATATTATAAGATACTACTACCACATTGTTGAAGTGTTTAACATTAATACCTAGTGTACACCGACATTAGAATTAAGTGTGCATACATAGGAATGCTAGTAAATTTGAGAATTTACATGGGAGAGGTCTGGCGCAATAGCTTGGCAGTTAAGGGGTCTGGTGCAGTAGCCTAGTAGCTAAAGTCCTCACTTCAACCATGCCGGGATCCCATTTGGACACTGGTTCTAATACCGGATGCTTTGCTTCCCGTCCAGCTCCCTGCTTGTGGCCTGGGAAATCAGTAGAGGACAGCCTAAAGCCTTGGGACTGTGCACCCATGAGGAAGATCTGGAAGAAGCCCCTGGCTTTGGATTGGCTCAGCTCCGGCCATTCTGGACACTGGGTGAATCAACCAGTGGATGGAAGATATTTCTGTGTCTCTGCTTCTCTCTGTAAACCTGCATTTCCAATAAAATAAAGAATCCAAAAAGAATGATGTGGAACACTCAAAAAGACATAAGACACTCCAACAGAAAATGAAATTAGAAAATCAATGCATGATATGAGAAATTTGGCAAGGACTGACCTTGAGGAATTGAACAGATATTACAAAATCTACTGTGGACTGGCTCTTGTGAGCAGCAGGCTGAGCTACTGCCTGTGTACTGATCTCCTATGAGCTCCGATTCAAGTCTTGGCCATTCTACCTTGGATCCAGATGTCTGCTAATATGTCTGCAGAGGCAGCAGAAGAGGGCAGAGGTACTTGGGTCCCTGTCAGCTACAAGAGGGACAGAGCTCCAGGCTCCTGGCTATCCAGTGGCCCAGGCCTTGATGTCAGCCATTGAGATGAAGGATCTGTCTCCCCCTCTTTATCTACCTTGCAAATCAAGTATTTCTTAAAGAAAAATTAAAAATGAAAATAGTTGAAAGTCAAGATAAATGAGGATCAACAGAATTAAAAAATATGTGAACTTGAAGACAGGTTCAATATTTTCTAGCCAGCTTTTAAAAAAATGTGAGAAAGGGAATGAAAGCAGCCCGAGAGCTTTGAGACCTTACTGAAATGAACACTTTCTTGGAATTCCTGAGAGGAAGAGAGTATGCCGCATATTCAATGAAACAGCTCATAACTTCCCTGATCTTAATAAGTACACCTCCAAGTACAGAAGGCCCATAGGATGTCAATTGACAGGATCAGAAAAGATCCACGTTCCCTTGACCTATTGTGGTCCAGCTCTTTTAAGTACAAACAATTGTTCATTCTCAAAAGGAAAGCACTGTCATTTTCAAGGGGACCTCCACTAATCAAACAACATTGTCAAACAGAAATTTTATAGGCCAAGAGGGAATTGAATGGTTTATTTCAAGTTGTGAAGAAAAAGTAAGCCTATCAGCCAAAAATACTTGGCTGAGTAGAATTATCCTTTGTAAATTGAAAAATATTCTCCAAAATGAGTGAAAGTCAGGAAAGTCATCAGAATCAACTGGCCTCCTAAAACTTGTTTGAGGGAAATGTACAGACAGAAGCAAATAAAAGGTAGCAGGCTAGCATCATAACATGCAAAACTTCTATTTATTCTCATTACAAAGTCAGATATACAGAGAGGAGAGACAGAGAGGAAGATCTTCCTTCTGATAGCTCACTCCAAGTGGCCGCAATGGCTGGAGCTCAGTCAGTCCGAAGCCAGGAGCGCGGGCTCCCCATGTGCGTGCAGGGTCCTAAGGCTGTGGGTCATTCTTGACTGCTTTCCCAGGCCACAAGCAGGGAGCTGGATGGGAAGCAGAGTAGCTGGGATTAGAAAGAGTGCCCATATGGGATCCTGGCATGCGAAATGTGAGGACTTTAACCACTACGCTATTGTGCTGGACCCAAAATGGAAAACTTTGAAGCTCACCCATAACTGGATGAAGAATACTCAGAAGAAACCAACTAATTTTTAAGTGCATAGATTACTTACTAATAACAGCTACTTACTGTTACTACTTATTAGCAACAGATTTGAAAGTCAATGGACCACACTCCCAGGTAAGATATAGTTTGGCTAAATGGATTAAAAAATAACCAAGGATATGTACCTTAAGAAACTCATTAGTAAAGACACACACTGGTGAAAAGATGGAAAAAAATGTTCTACCTAAGTGGAAAACTAAAGCAAGCAGGAGTAGTGCATTAGACAAAATACACTTCAGCCAAAAGCTATAAAAAGATACAAAGATCATCAGATAGTGATCAAGGAATTAATTCGACAATAAGATAGGACAGATTGGGTACTATATATCCAATGCCACAGCATGTCATTTTCTTATAAAGCCTTATTATATCTAAAGGGAGGGCCCGGCAGTGTCGCCTAGTGTCAAAGTCCTCGCCTTGAATGCCCCGGGATCCCATATGGATGCCAGCTCTAATCCCAGCAGCTCCACTTTCCATCCAGCTCCCTGCTTGTGCTCTGGGAAAACAGTCGAGGACAGCCCAATGCCTTGGGACCCTGCACCTGCGTGGGGTACCTGGAGGAGGTTCCTGGTTGGATCGGCGCAGCACCGGCCGTTGTGCTCACTTGGGGAGTAAACATCAGACGGAAGATCTTCCTCCATCTCTCCTCCTCTCTGTATATCTGATTTTGTAACAAAATAAATCTTTTAAAAAAACACATACATATCTAAAGGGAGAGTCAAGCTCCAGATCAAGAAAAGTGGAGTTAAGGAATCAACTAACATGTCAGTAAAGCAAAAAAAAAAAAAAAAAAACAAAAAAAAAACAAAAAACAAAATGAAAAACAAAACAAATACAAAAAGAAAAACCACAGTTCTAGGGTATACAGACACTGACACAGCATTCATTGCAATAGCTTTAGAATATGTACTTGAACACACTAAACTTCCTCTAAGACCACATATTAAACCACAACAAAAAGTACATCATATCTTTTCTAATCACAAAAATCTAAATCCAGACAAATTTGGTAACTATAAAGCCATAGATTGAAGGGCGGGCCCTGTGGCTCAAGAGGCTAATCTTCCACCTTGCACACCGGCATCCATGTGGGCACTGGTTCATGTTCCGGGGGCCTCACTTCCCATCTAGCCCTCAGCTTATGGCCTGCAAAAGCAGTGGAGGATAGTTCTCGTGCTTGGACCCTGCACCTGTGTGGAAGACCTCAAAGAAGCTCCTGGCTCTTGGCTTGGGATTGGCTCAGCTCCGGCTATTGCAGCCATTTGGAAAGTGAACCAGTGGACACAAAATCTTCTCTTTGTAACATCTGCCTTTCAAATAAATCTTGAAAACAAAACCATCTGCAGATTACATATTATGATCCTGAAATCCAAAGAAGAAATGTGGAAGAAATCCAAAAGAAAACTTAAAAATTGAATGAAATGAAAATACAGCATTTCAAAACTTACAGAAGACATCTAAAGAAATACTAAGTAAAGGTTGAAGCATTAAATGCCTACATAAAAAAATGGAAAGGTTTCAAACAGGTTAGGTGCATTTTGGGTATCTAGAGAAGGCAGAATAAACTAAATCCCAAAGTTAGTAAAGAAATAAAGATCAAACCAGTAAATGAAGAGAAAAACTTGAAAGATCAGTGAAAAAAAGTTCATTTCAAAAAGGAATAAAACCAGCAAACTTATAGACTAACCAAGAAGCAAAACATTGAAATGAAATTAGAGAGCTGGGCCCGGCGGCGTGGCCTAGCAGCTAAGGTCTTTGCCTAGAACGCTCCAGGATAATGTATGGGTGCTGGTTCTAATCCCTGCATTTCCACTTTCCATCCAGCTCCCCGCTTGTGGCTTGCGAAAGCAGTCAAAGACAGCCCAAAGCCTTGGGACCCTGCACCCACATGGGATACCTGGAAGCAGCTCCAGGCACCTGGCTTCGGATCGGTGCAGCACGGGCCATTGCACTCACTTGGGGAATGAATCATCGGATGGGACATCTTCCTCTGTCTCTGCTCCTCTCTGTATATCTGACTTTGTAATGAAAATAAAATAAATGCTAAAAACAGCGAAAAGAAATTAGAGGAGAGCTGAGAAATGAAATCTAACCAACACTAGAGAAAGGTGAAAGGTCACTAGGGACTATTGTGAAGAACTGTATATGCATTCATGGTGTTCATTTTATGAAAAACGCAAATTTTAAGACCTTTTTCATCAAGATAAACAGATCTTTAATTCTGTCTTCTACAAACTTTTTGAAACATTGTTTGGAATTTAAAGTTGATCTCATGTGAATTTAGAATAATATCACAGATTGGGGGGAAGAAGGGAGAGGGATAGAAAAGTGGGAGAAGTCTGACGGACAAGTTGAAAGTAATGGCTGGGTAGAAGAACTAAGTTCTAGTCTTCTATAGTATGACAAGGTGATGACAGTTACCAATAACATGCTGTCTGTACATACATATGTGGATGTGTCAACACATTATATATAGCATACAGTTAATACATATAAAGCTAGATGGAGGGAATTTGAGTGTTTCACCACATAGAAATTATCCAAGGAACTACGTAACTAGATCTATTCACCCCCATTTCATCACTACCCAATGTTTGCTTTACATGCAGCAAAACCTTACAGAGTCCCCATGGATGCATATTTGTGTCAATTGATCTTAAAAATGTAAAACGTTGCACTTAAAATTATGACCACCTTATATATTCAAGTAACCAGAAACTTAAAACATGAGGATTTTAATTGTTGTGGAACATTCAGACTGATTTAATGAGAAAATTATGGAGACATGTGTCTGCTAACTATTACATGCAAACAATTGGAACTATCAGGTTTTGACTGGTGCATTATTTTACCAGCAAGATTCTTTGCAATGGTGAAAAATATTCAACAATTCACCTTTTGTTCTTACAGTCTGCCACAAAGAACAAACCCTCACTTTCACTCCCTCGCTTAACTACACCTCGTGTCTTTTTCCTCCATGGTGATGTGTTATGTTTCTTTAGAAGAGCCAAGAGACTCAATACAGAGACAGCTAGAACTTACACGAGAGTTTGGTAGAGTGGCAGGGTACAAAATGATGTAATGAAAAACAGCTATAGTGTATGCAAACAGTCCCAAGATGGAAAGGGATCTAATCAGCAAGATATCATTCAAAATAACAGAAAACTATGAAGTGTCTGGGAATAAACCTAACCAAAAATGTAGGAGACCCATTTGAAGAAAACTACAAACTACTTAAAAAAGAAATTGAACAAGACCTCAGAAGATGGAGTAACATCCCATGCTCCTGGATAGGTAAAATCAGTATCATTAAAATGTCTATACTACCAAAAGCAATATATACATGCAATGCAATTCCAATCACATTACCCAAAACATTCTTCATGGAACTGGAAACAATGATTCAAAGGTTCATTTGGAAACACAAAAACCCAAGAATAGCTAGAACCATCCTGAAGCACAGGAAGTTAGCAGGGCGAATTACAGTTCCAAACCCCTGGACATACTATGGGGCAGTGGTTATCAAAACAGCCTGGTACTGGCACAAAGATAGAGAGGAAGATCAATGGAGCAGAATAGAAACACCAGAAGGGAACCCACACAGATACAGCCAAATAATCTTTGACAAAAAGTCAGTCAAACTACAATCCAGGCAAATGGAAAGGTCTGTTCAATAAATGCTGTTGGGACAACTGGTTGATAGCCTTCAGAAACAAAAAGATAGACCCACATCTCTCACCATACACTAACATCAAATCTACATGGATAAAAGACCTAAACCTATATCCAGAAACCTTTAAACATTTGGAAGAAAATGTTGGAAATACTCTGCAAGATCTAGGGGTAGGTCCCAACTTCCGGAAAAGGACACCAAAAACTGCAATCAAGACACGAACAAATGAATGTATCTACATCAAACTAAGAAGCTTCTGCACAGCAAGGGAAACAATCAACAAAGTAAAAAAGCAGCCCACAGAATGGGAGAAGATCTTTGCACTCTACATAGGTGATATGGGGCTAATCTCCAGAATATACAAAGATCTCCAGAACAACCAAAACAAACCACTCAAGAAATGGGCAGACATTTCACAAAGGAACAAACCCAAATGGCAAACAAACATGAAAAAAGGCTCAACTTTCCCTGGCAATAAGGGAAGTACAAATTAAGACAACAATGAGATACCACCTAACGCCAGTGAGGATGGCTCACATACAAAAACCACCAACAACACTTGCTGGTGAGGATGTGGGGAAAAGGGAACCCTACTCCACAGCTGCTGGGACTGCAGACTTCTACAGCCTCTATGGGAATCAGTATGGAGAACATTCACACAACTCAAAATCAACATACCGTATGATGTAGCAATAGCACTCCTAGGAATATATCCAAAACAACTGTTTCATGAGAAACCAACATGCACTCCTATGTTCATAGCAGCACAATCAATTGTACAACCATGGAAGTAACTGAAATGCTTATCAGCAGAAGACTGGATAAGAAAGCTATGGTTCATTTACTCCATGGAATACTACTCAGCTTTAAACAAAATGAAAGGCAGTCTTGTAGCCAAATGGGCCCAACTGGAAACCATAATGCTAAGGGAAATGAGCCAATCCCAGAAGGTTAGATACCACATATTTGCCTTAATTTAAGATGAAATGATGCCAGTTCGAAAAACAGTACCTGTAAATTGTAGTATTATTCCAAGCCCAAACAGTCTGTAGCTCATGCAATAAGATATTGTGATGTAACCAATGAACCAACAATCAATGTGAGTCAAACTGCTTATGATCTACATCAAAGAATTGTAAAACCTGATATACTTTTAAGACCCTATGCTACTTGGAAATGGGGTGGGAGAGCAGAGAAATCTTCCATCTGCTTAGAATGTGAGGAAGACGTGAAGTATAACCTGTCAGGAATGGAACAAGTAACTCAAACTACAAAGACATATAGGGGGAATCAAGAGCGATCCTGACAATCTCTTAACAGATCGTACACACAGAGCAGGGGGGCACCCCAGAGTGGAGCAGGTGGACAGGAGGAGGCTTGTATCCCAACCCTGTAGACTCCCGGATCCTCACCAAGGACTACATCCCAACCGCCAAGAAGAACATAGGGAATTGGAGTGCCTTTGGAGCCTGAGAATTCTGAGGTCATCCACCCCCGTCTGGATCTCCCACGTGGGATGGAAGAAGCCCAAATCCTTCCTGGCAGGATCCAAGGTCATCGGAACAACAGCCAGGACCCCTGAGCAGTCTGCAGAAACAGAAGAACAGTAAACTTCCTTTGGGACTAGGGAGAGGAGCTTTCTCTGATCCTTACTTAGTTCCAACTTTGGATCCCCACCCTCTCCTGCAAGGACCATCAGGGTCGCTGCAGAGACCCCCCCCCAAAAAAAAAAAAAAAACATTAGGATAGAGAACAAAAAGGAAAGCTTAGAACCAGGAGGAAATGGTCGGCATGGACTCACACATATCTTACTAGGCAGGACACAAAGATTGGTTACTCCTCACTAAGGCACTGAAGATTTCTCTGCACACCCCTCCTAAAACTGGTCTGCACCTCAACTGTTGACAAATGCCTTGTCAGAGTTATAAGCCAGTTTAGACTATCCTAAAATCTGCCGAGTTCAGCAACATTATGTTTTAACACTATAAACTGCTAAATACTCCAATGAAAATAGACACGAGACAGCTGAATAGTACCCTATAGCCATTTTAAGGTGTATAGAAGCTGGTTCCGTGTATAAACTAAAATTGAAATGCCAATGAAGTACTCACAGGATGTGGTTAAGAACGTGCTTTTTAACGTACTGATTACTCAATACCATGTCAATTAACTCCATCATGTTGTAAATTGTTGCTGATGTTTTGTTGTGGCTTTTAATTGATTGGCATGATATTCTGCCAGCTCTATTTTCAGACCAGAGATGGTCTCCCCAAGAAACCTGGAGTTTATCTGGACAATAAGATGCTGGACACTATGCAAACTATATGGTTGCTATGAAAGAATCTTGACTTAATTTGAACTGTAATACTGCAACAAGGTGGAACAATCCACCACGGGGGGATGGCATGGGGAGGGGTTGGGGGAATCCCAGAGCCTATGAAACTGTCACGTAATGCAACGTACTTCATAAAAAAAAGTGAGGGAATTGTAACTCAAATAATCCACAAGTCTAATTTTCATTGTAGTTAGACTTCCTCTAGAGCTAAGAAGTAGGTCCATTGTCTAATTTGATCATCATTAATTTCCCACTTTTTACCCACAGCTGTCCAAAGAATAAAAATCCAAAACACATCTAGCCAGAAGGCAGAAAATACAAGCTAAAAATTATGGAATTCTCACAAGTTGGGTACTTAACCAGGAACAGGTGTACTTTTCCTAACATTGGTGAGCTATAGAACTCACATACACTGTCTCTTTCAACCAGTCTTTAAAATGTTTGTGGAGAATGATCATGAAAGCCAACATATGGATTTCAAGTCTGCATGGAAACTTCTCTTTTGACTCCATTTTTACGGACTTTGTGAAGCATCCCACTTCCTACTTCCTCAAACACCTCCACGAGGCAGAGAAGCGCCAGACTTTCATTCTTGTCTGATCTTCTCCTATCTCGGTATTGAGCGTTTGAGCATTACTCCCACGTTTGTCTACACGAGGAATGTTGCTGGCCAATGCTGACAAATTAACATCTAGTCCAGCTCACGTGTCAGTTTCTCTACCATGCCGTAACAGTAAATAACTTCGGAAGTACTCTCAACATTATGGCTTTTCTAGAAATCACTTGGTCCCTAAATGATGGAAAACAATCCTTACTGACATGTATGCATAATTCCAGTAAGGCAAATCTCACTTGGAATCCACACAGCTCGTCAGAAGCTCCGAGATCAAGAATGATCTACTAGGTGATGCTAGGGAACGCGGGGCTATGCTTAACAGACGAAGCTGTAACAGCCTAATGGAAAATTGAGACATTTGAATTTTTAGTAGGAAATGAGCTAAAAGCAGATAACTATTTAAGAACCTTAATGGAGTGAAATTCATGCTCACACAAGCCATCTTTCTTTACAATTCTTGCTTGCGTGTGTGTTTAGGAAGTTTCAGCCCCGTGCATATGGAGTAATTCTGACAGCCTAGTTATCCTTGAAAAAAAGGCCAGCATTGGTTTAGGAATGGGCTACCAACATGGGATATGTTCAGGTCACAATGTACTGGCCTTCAGTATTTTAGTTGGAGAGTTAAGATTTTCGACCTGGTGAGGTGGCCTAGCAGTTAAAGTCCTCACCTTGAATGTGCAGGAATCCCATATGGGCACTGCGTCTAGTCCTGGCAGTCCCACTTCCCATCTGGCTCGCTGCTTGTGGCCTGGGAAAGCAGTTGAAGATGGCCAAAAGCCTTGGGACCCTGCACCCACGTGGGAGACCTGGAGGAGGACCTGGGCTCCTGGCTTCAGATCGGCTCAGCTCCAGCTGTTGCGGCCACTTGGCGGAGGGAATCATTGGACAGAAGATTGTCCTCTCTCCTTTCTACATGTCTGGCTTCCCCCAAAAAATAAATAAATCTTTAAAAAAATATTCTTACTGTAAAGTCAGATTTACAGAGAGGATGAGGAGACAGAAAAATCTTTCATTTGCTGAGCCACTCCAAGTGATTGCAACAGTTGGAGCTGAGCCAGGAGCTTCTAGGTCTCCCATGCCAGTACAGGGTCGCAAGGCTTTGGGCTGGCCTTGACTGCTTCCCGAGGTCACAAGCAAGAAGCTGGATGGGAAGTGGAGCAGCTGGGATACAAGTGAGCGAGCAGCCCTGTGGAATCCTGGCACTTGCAAAGGTGTCGACTTTAGTCAGTAGGCTACTGCTCCGGGTCCAGTTGGAGATTTGTCACTCAAATGTTTACGGTTAAAGATCCTGATAAGCCATAGAATGCGTTTACATGTAAAATAGTAGCAAGTGAGTACAGCATGGTTTTGCACATGATTTCCTGCACATCTGCAGGTACGTAGTTCAAAAGTTGTTCAAATGATAGCAGACACCATCCCTCTGACAATGTATTTCACTGGAACTGTTCATCTTATTGAGAGTTTCTGGCAGCAAAGCATGATATTCCAACAATTCCTTCATTTTGCTTGACTGAAAAAAAGAAAAAGCTGCCCAGTGACTGCAGTAGACCTTGTTCTTAAGGTAAGATTACCAGGGAACTAAGCAAAACCATACACTCAGAATATTTGATTTGTTGATGTCCGTTTGGCATTGGTAGGGGACTTGTGCATTGTTTTCTGCAATAGAAAACATGGCATCACACAGTCAATCTTTCCAAGGCTTCAGGGAACTGGCCTCGCTTCTCCTACCCAACTCTCAGTAGACTGCAACTGAGAATTACAGTCATGTTTTTGGAGTTCTTTGAGGTTAGACAATGTGATTTCAGTCTCTGGCTCTTTCCACAAACCAAAATTTATAGTCAGCATTTATTGATAATTTTACGCTATTGAATAATTTTCAGTCCTGTAAGACATCGGAGAGGATGCTGGCAAATGCTTTCCTCCTATACATCACTCCCAAGTTACTTGGCTCCCCTCAGTGCCTTCCCGTCAGCATTCCAAGTGCCTCATTTACTACAACTCCCTGGTTTCTGATGAGATGGAAATAGATATTTTAAGAGGGTCTTCTCTCTCTCTCTCTCTCTCTCTCTCTCTCTCTCTCGCTCTTTCACACACACACACAAGAAGTCATAGTATATTTCTCCCATGGGAAGGGATGACTGATCAAGAAGGAGTGCTCTTTTAAATTTTATTATTTATTTGAGAGAATGGAGGCAAGTAGACACTTGCCTCTTATACTTACTGAAATAAACCAGTCCCCCAAAGACAAATGGGTTCCTTCCTGTTTGTTAGCTAATACAGAATACAGAAGTGCAATATGACTGAAACTGACACCTTGAGATTTGATTATTGTTTATAACCCTCATCTGTACTCTTGAGAAATAGTGGTTTTTCTACTTACTACTTGTGGAATTCTTTAATGGAGGATTAAACTTGTGGTTATAAACTCAAAGTATGCTGCAGTGAAAAGTTCAACAAAAATTATAAAGGAAGGAGGAGAAAGGGCGAGAGTGTGACAGAAGGCTAGACAGGTTGGGAAATCTCATTATGCTCTTAACTTTAAGTAAAATACAAGGAATGTATTCCAGTTAAATAAAACTTTACAAAAAAGAGAGGAGAGTAAGAGAATAGAGAAAGATCTTCTATTAACCGATTTAATCTCAAAATGCCTGCCACAGCATGGGCTAGGTCAGACCAAAGGCAGCTGTCAGATATCCATCCCCAGGTGTATGCGGATGGCAGGAACCTAGCTGTTCAGATTATCACTTGGTTACTTCCAGGGTCCATTAAGATGAAGTTAGTATACTTGGCATATGCTTGCTAAGAGGGAATCTCAACTGAACTTGAACTATGGTTACGCAACAAGGTGGAGGAACCCACCTTGGGGGGGAGGGTGTGGGGAAGTGTTGCGAGAATCACAGTTCCTATGAAATTACAACACAATATAATTAATGAATAAATTTAATAAAAACAAAAACAAAAACAAAACAAAACAAAAGATGAAGTTTAGAGCCCGCAGTTGAAGCGGCATGGTAATCCAGACCCCATGATATGGGCTACAGGAGTCCTCCAGCATCATCTTAATCTCTGCCAACATTTGCCTAGGGATGATATTTTAAACAGTTTAACCATAATAGTAGCAGGAACTAACTTAATCACATGCCTTTAGCAAGTAGGAAAACAAAATGTGAAGCCTGGACTTTGCCACCCAACATCCCTCCCCACGACCTCCCCTGCCCTGGCGCTTTACCTTAGGTTCCCTAGTTTTGGTGTTTCTGCTATGTGAAGTAGGATTCGAGTTGCAGCTTTTCCATGAGCCAAAATGAGTTATGAGCACTTCATGTATTTGTCAAGAAACTTCTCTGTGCCTTTGTTTCTCATCTGTTGAATAGGATCACTGATTCCTACCTTCTGAAAGTCAGTGATAGTGTGCTTGGTGTAACACTTGGCATGCAGAACGCAGCATTGTTGTTGCCATCTGTGGATCCGCTTGCAAAGTATTAATCAGAAATTGGATTCCCTACATATTAAGTGAATATTTCTCAAATTTGAAATCTAAGAATAGGATGGCTTATCTGTAGGTCCCTTAGTTTAGGGACTGCTATGCTGCTGGTTTGACCTAGGCACATAGAATGTACATATCAATATGTAATATTGTACCAAAAGACATACTCATAACCCAGGCTCAGAAATGACTAATCAAATCCTCAAACAGCATCAAGTGCTCATATAGACAGTATGAAAAGTACAGGTTCACAAATATTTCTGTTCCACATATATTCTTTATACAATGTTAACTTTGTTATGGGATAATAGCTGAATAGTTCCTTTTGTCCTTGCCAGCAAAGTGACACAACAAGAGGGTAACAGAGCCGGCATTTCTCAACATGCTCCTCTTTATTTTTCTCTAATTTAAATCTAGGCATCCCAGACTGGACGAGTCACACTTTATGGACCTAAACTGCTCAAATAGTGGACAATTACTTAATAAATCCTTCTCCAACTCTCTCCCCCATATCCGGCCACATGCTGTGATGCATGACTGCTGGCCTTGTCCGAAGGCTTCTCTAAGCCAGTGACTCACCATAGCTCTATTACCATGAAGCCAAAGATCAGCAGTCTCCTTATGTACAAACTATCGCTGCAAGTTTGATCAGTTCCTTTATTGCACGAGTAGGTACTGTTTATGACTCGGCCAAAACTTTTCTCATGGCAATAACAAACACAAATTAAGGATAAAGGGCTCGGTGGTGTGGCCTAGCGGCTAAAGTCCTCACCTTGAAAGCCCCGGGATCCCATATGGAGGCCAGTTCTAATCCCGGCAGCTCCACTTCCCATCCAGCTCCCTGCTTGTGGCCCGGGAAATCAGTTGAAGATGGCCCAACGCTTTGGGACCCTGCACCCGCATGGGAGACCTGGAAGAGGTTCCTGGTTCCCGGCTTCGGATTGGCGTGCACCGGCCATTGCGGCTCACTTGGGGAGTGAATCATTGGATGGAAGATCTTCTTCCCTGTCTCTCCTCCTCTCTGTATATCTGTTTTTGCAAAAAAAAAATAAATAAATCTTTAAAAATAATAAAATAAAACAGAAGCCAAGAAGCAGCTCTAGACTTACCAGCCATGCAAAAGGGAGGCGCATGCTTGCAGTCTGCCCTTTGGAACGAATTCAGGACCTTGGGCTGTAATAAAATGAATAAATCTTTTAAAAAAATTAAAGATAAAAAGGAACACTCTAAGTAAATGTACTTTTAAACCAAAAACCTTATTTTTTTCCCAACAGTTTTGATAGGTTGGCAGGGGAAGAGTCTACAACAATGTTTGTGTGAGTGCACTTCAAGACACCAATGGGAAAAAATGGAAATTAAGTGCAAGTGCAAAAAAACACTTGAAATCTCTGCAGTTTTTTGTAATTTTTTCCAAAAACTTGAAGACCACTGTTTTCATGGATTTTAGGGCTTTTTCTTTTGCACCAAACTTCTATTTCAATTGCACTTTGCTAGAACTTTTTACCCACTCTTGCAGATGATCTCAAATCCATCAAAGCAAACCATCTCCATGGATTTTTCTTCAACTGAATCTCAGTGGAAGAAAATCCAAGGGTACACAGTACTTACTTCCACCTGATTTTCTAACTTCATAGCAACATTACTATGATACTCAAAATCACCATTACTTTTTCTATTGATTTAAGATATTGAGATGTGACATCTCATTTTTAGTCAAGTCAGGCTTAATTATTTGGATCTACTCTCACTGATAAGCAGTAAAGCTAAATTTAAAGCATCTTTCTTAGCAACTGAAAAGCTGGCAAAACAGTATCTGGCAAAAACTGACAGGACAAAAAAGAACCTCATGCGATAAAACCTGAGAGCTGCTTTTGTGGGCTCTGTGACCTGAACACATTTGGAAGTGACATTTAGGAGAGGGTCAGACATCAGAGCCCTGTGTCTGCTGGAAGTTGAGAAGCTACTAGCAGACACACTCAAAAAAGTTTCCACTGGACATCAGTTAGAATAAATGAGACACAGTAGAGTCCTCATATACCCATCCAGCCCGAGATTATATAGATGTATTTTTAAAGATTTTTCTTTGTAAAGGCAGATCTACACAGAGAAGGAAAAATAGGAAGATCTTCCATCTGCTGATAAAGTGACAATGGCCTGAGCAGAGTTGATCCGAAGCCAGGAGTTAGGAGCTTTTTCTGTGTCCCCAGGCTTTGGGCTATCCTATAGTGCTTTCCCAGGCTGCAAGCAGGGAGCTGGATGGGCAGTGGAGCAGCAGACACGCAGTGGCACCCATATGGGATCCTGGTGACTTCCAGGCAAGGATTTAGCCACTAGGCCACTGTGCTGGGTCCTTGGGATCATAGTTTAAGGGAATTAATTTCAAGTCCTGAGCATCAATGAGGGGGTCGCAGGTGGGTAGAGAAGAGGTAAATCCTCTCCAAAGAAGTTAGTTTTCTGAGACCTCCACATTTATTGCTATATACAAACTTGCAAAATAATCTGTATGAAAGATTAGGTACACCAGGAAATAGGATATCAAGAGTGAGAAAAAGCAGAAGTAGATCCACGAATTGCACATTGAGAAACAGTAACCATGGGAAATGTGATCAACATTGTCTTTAAAGCAATAAAATACAAGCAGATTTAGAAACAGAAGCAAAAGACATGGACTTGAAAATGATCTACTAGAACTTCTGTAAATGAAATTTTATACACAAAGTATTACCAAGTCAATAGATTTAGTCAATTAGACATACTTGACATGGGCAAAGCAGGCAGGCAGTGAGGGACAGGAAGCTGAATACTGCCAACACCCTAGCCATCTGCACTGCCATCTCCTCCAGGCTGTTTCCACATGGCCAAAGCCTCAGCACACATGCTCTGCATCCTGCAGCTAAGCCTCACTTTGCATCAGGTACCAGGTGTCCTTAACCACCATAAGGAGCTCACCACACATACTATAGCTACACTCCTTACACTAGAAGGAAAATGTAACCCCAGCCAGGTGGGGAAATTGTCCCTTTTGAGATTGCCTGCACACATATCTGAGTGAGGACTGTCCTTTTGTCCTACTGTTCATCTGTCTCTCCTTTGTGTTCTTACTTGTAGAATGACAAAAGCCTGGAGTTGAAGTCTAGCTGGGGCGGGGGCGGGTGGGGGGGGCGGGGGCGGGTGGGGATGTGGGAGCTGAGCCTCTCCTACTACCTCCAGGGCTCCTGAGCCCTACAACACCACCAGGAGGCTGCATTTCCCACCACTAGTAAACTGAGATCAAAACCGTTGTAGAGCATGGAGGTGCAAAACATGTCAAGAGACAAACAGAACTCCTGACAGGATGGTTGAAAATAAATCCCAACCTGTTTAATCCGAGTTCTAGGATTTCCAGAAAGAAAGACAATGAGCAGAGGTAGTCTGAGGTTTCTCCAGAGTAACTGTATACATGTTTTTTAAATGCCAGTTATTTCTTCAAAAGCATCTGATTTTCATGAAAACAATCACTGGAAAACTATTTTGTTACTTTAAATAAAAATGACAGCATTGTAAAATAACAGACAGCAGTTCCCGGGCTTGGGAAAATATAGCACTACACAGGTGAAACATACATAAAGCATATGATGGGGAACAAGAGGCCCTGACCATAGGAGTATCTTTAGCTCGGTAGCAACGAGCAGACAGCAGTTCCAGGGCTTGGGAAGCATTTTGCACTTGCATAGGTGTTGCACACAAAAAGGCATACGATGGGGTACAAGAGGCCTAGACCCAATCTCACAGCCTCTGCTGTTCCTCTGCCAACAGATCAACCTGCAGTTACAGCACAAGGGTGTCCACCCGCTCATGTGCATCAGTAAAGTCCTATTGTTCCATAACTCTGGCAGTCTGTACCGCGACCTTGTTCATTGTCACCAAGGTTACTGGTGGTGGCTACTGCTATGTACTGGCTATGGTGGTTGCCATTATGCCAGTCTGTTTTATTCTTTATCAGGCCAACGAGGCCTCTCCGTCAGTCCCAACAGACACAGGCAGGATTCAGGGCAGGGGCTGAAGAACAGCAGAATTGCAATTGCCATTCCAGCACGCTGTCAGGGTGCACTGGAATGTGGTGTCATTTACTTCAGAGGTGTTTTCTGTATGTGAGAGAGAAACATGGGGATAACACAGGCAGACACAAGCTTCAAATTCAAGGAGCTGAGGTTCACCCACGTGAGCGAGTCCTCAAGTTCAGAGGAATGATGGAACTAATAGATTCCACAGGAATCATTGCATTCCTAAAGAAGGGAAAACGGGGTGCTTGCCAGTCATGTCCAAACCCCACAAAGCTGCCACGTAGAGAAGGTGGGTATTTTCCCTGTGGTAATAACAGGGGAATGATAAGCAAAAGCACGGGCAGAGATTATGCTATTTATAAAGGGAGGGCCAGACCCCCAACAGCTGTGGTCACACACCAGACAGTCTGATAGTCTGGTTAAAATAGAAACTGGCAGGAAATGTCGGAACCTGGTGCTCATAGCAGAAAGACAAGATAAAGAGAGGGGTGCTTCACAAATACTAACATACTTACTTAATATATAAAGGCCTAATATACCTGCCTGAGGGGGAACCTCTCACGGAGGCCCCAGCAGAGATGGAGAGGGATTCCGAGGGGGACCCTTGGGCTGAGGACCCAGCAGATGGGTTCCTGAGTGGGACCCTCTCACTGAGGACACAGCACAGAGAGAGGGGAGGTTTGAGGGGGACTCTCGCTGAGGCAAGAGCAGAGGGGGTCCCAAGAAGGACCCTCTCGCTGAGGCCCCAGCAGAGAGGGAGGGTGGTCCGAGGGGAAACCTCTTGCTGATGCGTCAGCAGAGGGGGTCCCGAGGTGGTCCCTTTCTCGCTGAGGCCCCAGGAGAGGTGGTGCCCAGGGGGACCCTCTCGCAGAGGACCCAGCAGAGAGGTAGTGAGACTCATGGGTTCCTCTCACTGAGGCCCAAGAAGAGGGGGTCCTGAAGGGGACCCTCTGGCTGAGTCCCCAACAGAGAGAGGGTCGGGCTCTGATGATCTCTCTCGATGAGGCCCAGGCAGAGACAGAGAGGTGGGTCTGGGGGGACCCTCTCGCTGAGGTGGCAGCAGAGTGGGTCCTGAGTGGAATCCTCTCACTGAGGCCACAGCATTGAGAGAGGAAGGGTCCGAGGAGGACACTCTCACTGAGGCGCCAGCAAAGGGGGTCCCGAGTGGTACCTTCTCACCTAGGCCCCAGCAGAGAGGTTAGGTGGCTCCGGGTGTCCCTCTAGCTGGGGCTCAAGCAAAGGGGGTCGCCGGGGTTCCCCTTCGCTGAGGCCCCAGCAGAGTTGGTCCCAAGGGGGACACTCTCGCTGAGGCCCCAGCAGAGAGGGAGGGGTCGCCAGGGATTCCCCTCACTGAGTCCCCAACAGAGGGGGTCCCAAGGGGGTCTCTGTCGCTGAGGCCCCAGGAGAGGTGTTCCCCAGGGGGACCCTCTTGCGGAGGACCCAGTAGAGAGAGTGTGGGACTCAGGGGTCCCTCTCACTGAGGCCCCAGAAAACGGGGTCTTGAGGGGGACCCTCTGGCTGAGTCCCCAACACACAGAGGCTTGGGCTCTGAGGATCTCTCTCGCTGAGGCCCCAGCAGAGGGGTTCCGAGGGGAACCCTCTCGCTGAGGCCCCAGCAGCGAGGAAGGGGCTGCCGAGGGTCCCACTAACTGAAGCCCAGGTAGAGAGAGAGGGGGGGTCTGAGGAGGACCATCTCGCTGAGACCCAGGCAGAGGGGCTCACGAGATGGACCATCTTGCCCCAGCAGATAGGGAGGGAATGGGGGGGGTAAGGGTCCCTCTCACTGAGGCCCCAGCAGGTAGAGAGAGAGAGAGAGAGAGAGAGAAAGAGAGAGAGGGGTGGGCGGCCGATGGTCCTTCTCCCTGAAGCCCCAGCAGACTGGGTCCTGAGGGAGAACCTCTCACTGAGGCCCGAGCAGCAAGGAAGGGAGGGTCCGAGGGGGACCTTGTCCCTGAAGCCCCAGCAGAGTGGGTCTCAAGGGGGACCCTCTTGCTGAGGCCCCAGCAGAGGAGGCCCAAGGTGGATGATCTTACTGTGGCACCAGCAGAGGTGGCCCCGAGGGAAAACCTCTCGCTCTGGACCCAGCAGAGGGGGTGCGAGGGGGACCCTCTCTCTGTGGCCCCAGCAGTGAGGGAGGGGAGCGCAGGGGTCCCTTTCGCTGAGGCCCAGCAGAGGGGCTCCAGAGTGTGACCCTCTTGTTGAGGCTCCAGTAGAGACAGAGGTGTTATATGAGAGGGGTACCCTCTTCCTGAGGCCCGAGAACATGGGGTCCTGAGGGTTACCTCCCTGCTGAGGCTCCAGCAGAGAGGGAGGGCGTGTCCGAGGGGAACGCTCTCACTGAGGTCCCAGCAGAGATGGAGGGGTGCTCGGGGGTTCGTCTCGCTGAGGCCCCAGCATCTAAGGAGGGGGGCTCTGGGAGTCCCACTTGCTTAGGCCGCAGCAGGTGGGGTCCCGAGGGGGACCCTCTGTCAGAGGCCCCAGTAGAGATAGAGGCTCTGGCTGGGAGGGTCCCTCTTGCTGAGGCCCCAGCAGAGGTTGTCCCGAGTGGGACCCTCTCACAGAGGCCCCAGCAGTGAGAGAGGGAGGGTCCGAGGAACACGCTGTCACAGAGGCCCCAGCAGAGGGGCTCCCCAGGGTGACCCTCTCACTGAGGCCCCAGCAGATAGGTAGGGGGGCTGTGGTGGTCCCTCTTGCTGAGTCCCCAGCAGTGGAGTCCCGAGGGGGACCCTCTCGCTGAGGCCCCAGCAGAAACAGAGAGAGAGGAAGACGAGGGTCCCTCTCGCTGAGGCCCCAGCAGAATGGGTTCGGAGTGGGACCCTCTTGCTGAGGCACTAGCAGCGTGAGGGTCCCTCTTGCTGATGCCCCAGCTGAGGGGGTCCCAAGGGGGACACCCTCGCTGAGGTCCCAGCAGACAGAGATGTGCGGTCCGAGGGGGACCCTCTCGCTGAGGCCCCCGCAGAGGAGGTACCAAGGTGGACAATCTAGCTGAGGCCCCAGTACAGGGGGTCCAGAGTGGTCTCTTTTGCTGAGGCCCCAGCAGTGAGGGAGGAGTCGCCAGGGGTCCCTCTCGCTGAGGCCCCAGCAGAGGGGGTCTCTAGAGGGTCCCTCACTGAGGCCCCAGCAGAGAGAGGGAGGCGAGGGTCCCACTCCCTGAGGCCCCAGCAGAGAGAAGGGGTGGGTACAAGTGCTAACTTCTCTCGGGGCCCCAGCAAAGTGAGAGAGAGAGAGAGGGGTGCCAAGTGTCCCTCTCTCTGAGGCCCCAGCAGAGGGGGTCCCTAGGGAGACCCTCTCGCTGAGGCCTCAGTAGAGGGTGTCTCAAGGGAGTTCCTCTCCCTGAGGCCCCAGCAGAGACGGAGGGGTTATCCGAGGGGGACCCTCTTCCTGAGGCCCGAGGAGAGGGGGTCCCGAGGGGTACCTTCCTGCTGAGGCCCCAGCAGCTAGGGAGGGGGGCTCTGCGGGTCCGTCTCGTTGAGGCCACAGCAGCTAGGGAAGGGGGCTCTGGGGGTCCCTCTCGCTTAGGCAGCAGCAGACGGGGACCCGAGGCAGACCCTCTCTCAGATGCCCAAGCAGAGATAGAGGCTCTGGCTGGGAGGGTCCCTCTCACTGAGGTTCCAGCACAGAGACAGGGTCCTTCTCGCTGAGGCCCGAGTAGAGGTTGTCCCGAGGGGGACCTTCTCGCTGAGGTCCCAGCAGTTAGAGAGGGAGGGTCTGAGAGTGACCCTTTCGCTGAGGCCCCAGCAGAGTGGGTCCCCAGTGTGACCCTCTTGCTGAGGCCCCAGCAGAGAGAAAGGGGGGTCTGAGAAGGAACCTCTCACTGACCCCAGCAGAGGGGGTTCCGAGGGGTACCTTCTCGCTGAGGTTCCAGGGGAGAGAGAGGGGTTGTCCCGCTGGGGACCCTCTCACTGTGGCCCCAGCGGAGATGGAGGGGTGCTTGGGAGTCCTTCTCGCTTAGGCCGCAGCAGCAGAGGGGGGCGCTGGGGGACCCTCTCGCTGAAACCCCAGCAGAGGGGGTCTCAAGGGAGTCCCTCTCGATGAGGCCCCAACAGACTGCCAGCCGATCAGGGGCCTTCAGAAAGTTCATGAAACCTTTACAGCTTACCAAAAGGCATGCATGGGATGTAAAAACAAACTTCTGCCCCAACCCCCAATAAACTTGCTCTTCATCTCATTCCCCATGAACTTTCTGAAATACTCTCACATAATAATGTTCATGCAGACATGACTGCTTAGAAACTACGATAAGGCACCTTGGTACACACTTTTCAATAATCCTTTCAGGTTAGGCACAAATAAACAATGGCTGCTATGGGAAAATGTATATTCATGCCATCAGTACACACACTGTGAATACATTTACATTTCAAATTGGTTTCCATTAGGACTGTGGAAAATTAGACGCGTAGTTTACCAAGGGAGTTGAATGATATCAGTTAGTCTAAGACACTTTTCTCATAGGTGCTCGTAGCTAAGTCGTTAGGGATCTGCAAGGAACAGGATGGCTGATGTGTTGTTTGCAATGGTTTCCATGTTCATCCTCCGACCAGGCTGCCGGACACCTGAACGCACAGTCTCCCAGAAGTCTCTGACCTCTCTAGGGGCCACCCCGCCAGACCACCCCGCCAGACCACCACCTGTTCACTCTCCCTCCTCCCATCATGGCTTGCTGGCCGCCCCGCTGTCTGAGAATGCTGCCACTAAAGTCTAGCCCTTAATCCGATCCAGTAACGATTCACTCAGGCCCAGGAGAGTCTGGGCAGGGAGAATTTCCTAAAATGTAAAACCTGCATCATAAAGGCACTGAGGTCAGCAACCATGGCTGAGGGTCCCTGGAGCATCGCCGAGGAGGAGAGGGGCCCGAGGACCAGTCTGACCTCACACACACCTCTCACAATGAATGACGAGTCTGTCCCCACCTTTTCCTCCTCGATTTGTGGAGGCATAGTTGATGAATATATTTATTCAAAGCATACGTGCACTAGCTTCATATTCTACATAAAAGAGTACTTTAAAAAGTTAATGGAAAGCAGAACTCAAAGCTGAGTTTTGAAATGCAAAAATTCTGAAATTCTATACTTCAAATAGCTCGTGGACTATGCAGGAAAAACTATGGATGTCACCAAATGTTGGCGTGAAAATAAACACATTTTCATGTCACGTTCTTCACCCTTTTGGAATGCACTGTAAAATGATCGCCGTGCACCAGGCCGATTCACACCCATCACTCCAGTTACTTCTCTGCGTCGTAATAACATTTAAATTCTACTCTCAGGAGATTTCGAGTGCACGTCATTGCACCTGAACGTGCTGGCACTGCCCAGTAGATCCCCAGAACTTGTCCTTATAACCTAACTTTCCACAGTGTGACCAACATCTGCCCGTGTCGTCCAGACCCTTTCTCTGGTCCCTGCCCTCAAGGTACTTTCAATTCCACCTGTCAGTGGGCCAGCCACACAGGACCTGGGTCTGGCCTCCTTCACTTCGCATCACGTGCTTTGGTGTATGACAAAGTAGCCAAAGTAGCCATGAAATTCAAGGACGGCATTACCTCATATTTTCTTCTCAGGTGCCTGGAGAAGCTTTCAAGGGCTGTGATGATGGCAGAACCATTTGCGCCCTCTGGGGCCCCTTCTGGGAATGGAGCAGAGAAGCCTTCTGAACAGAAAGAAACATTGCAGAAAACAAATTGCTCAATGTAGGTGTAACCAGCCCATCCGCTACCCAGAGAACTCAGCCAAGGCTCAAAGGTGCCCCCCCCCAGGCCGCCCCGCTGTGACCCCAGCAGGGCTGGTCTTGGATGCATCAGATCATTCTCCCCAGTTGCTGTGAGATGACTTTGAAAAAGCTCCAAAAATAAATTGAAATCTGAAGATATCATTATTTGGGTACAAAACAATTTTGAAAGGCACCCAGAGCTTTTCTGTAATACACATTTTTTTGTCAGCTTTCTCAAAACTGCCTCATACAGTCGTTTTGAAAGCAAAAAAAAAAAAAAAAAATGTGGTTGCTAACCATGAGGGAGAGCAGAGACCCGAACAACGGGGTCGGGAGAGGCACAGCCCGCGGCCACTGCTTAACACTGGCCGGCAAAATCCTTCGGTCTGGTCCTGCCAAGGCAACTGTAGGTGGGATTTCAAAGCCAATCTATTACAGGTTAATTTTTAAGTTGGTAATTCTATGTGGCCCACGAGGGATGTTATAAATAGCCAAATGGCCCTTAGCAGGAAAAAACCAAAAATTTTCCCACCCTCGTTAGAACACTCAGTTCCTGAGAAATTACAGCTATCAAAATGCTAGGAGGGGATGGTGCTTGCTCTTATCTGTAATTTATGCAACAGTTTATCTTTGGAAGGGAAAAACTGCTTAGTCTTCAGGCCTCTGCAGCTACTCTGATCTTTTAACTGGAACTCCCTTGCAACCCAACTGGGCCGGTTCCGCCTGCAAGTTTTATCTCATTCTCACCAGGACCTCCCACTGGATGTGGGGTGTTAGCTGCCACGCGGGGGGATCCTGGCACGTCGCCTTCTAATCTGGACTGTTTTGACTTTACTGAACTCTCAGATGATACATCTAAAGAGAAACACAGCACATCAGGGACTATCCCCCGCACACACACATTCCTTTGGTCTGAAATGCATCGTGTCCTATTTTTGAAAATCCCAGTTAGTATCTATCCTTGACAGCAGGAAGGAAAACCTGTCCCCTGTTCATTGCTGAGTATGGATCGTCTGCCCTATGCACCAAGCTGAAGTCCACTGCTGCTTGGAGGAGGACCCTTGGGGACAGGGCTTCCTTTGAGGAGGGAAGACACGTGTAGGGATGTACTACCTTGCCAGGTAGGGACTCACCAGGCAGTGTTCCCACCAAAGCAGGAACAGGAATTCTCAAAGCCACACGGTTGCAGGGCAGGTGCTCTGGAGTGCGCCACGTGCTGGCCAACACTGGCACTGCAGCATGGCCCTGGGGGCTCCCGGCTGCAGGTGGACACCTGGGCTCCTTGTCCCTGGCCTCTGCAGTCAGGCTCTCCTGGTCTAGCTGCTGTAGCCATCTGGGATGTGAATCAACCCATCAATAAGTCTCTCTCTGCATTTGCCTTTCCAATAAATTTTTAAATGTTTTTAAAGACTACATAGGTAACATTGAACACACTGGCTAAACTAAAGCCATCTCCAAGTTGGCCAGCACGGTGTGCTGGCAGAGTCAGGGGTACCCTCGCTTTCCTAGGAAAACACCTGTCTTCATTCCTCTGGAAATTTAAACTTTTGAAACGCGAGGAGCTCCTGAACATACTTTGGGTCCAAGTTTTGGTGAACACAAATTGGTGTCCATGGTTCACTGCTAAACTCATACTTCTGATTTAAAACAAAACCCACCACTTGAAGAGCCTTGCTCTGGGGTGCCACCTTGTGGCGCAGAGTGGTAGGACGAACGAACGTCCCTGAGGGCTGGGCTGTAAGCCACATCTTCCCAGCAGGATTTGCAGCGTGTTCCCCAGCATCGTTCATTCCTTCCTTCACGCTACTCTTGTCTGTGAAGTACTGACCCCATGAGCAACTAGAGATCGTATCTGTCACTGACCAGCCCAGCCTGAAATATCTTTGGAACGAGCACATCTAAACCTTTACAAGTTGACCGACGGCATTTCTGTGTGATTCTGTCTAGATGCTGGCCTGCATTTTGAATCAGCCCAAAGGTCTTCATCCATTGCTAGGGTTCCCTGCTTTTCTTATTCCTTACTCAGCATACAGTCAGTGAAGGCCTCTACCTACAGGCTCTGGACCAGGCACTCAGAGCCCTGCTGAACGAGGAGCTAGCCGCCTGCCTCCTGCACAGTTCTAGAGGCCTCTCCAGCCACACAGATGCAGGAGCCCAGCACAGTGGCTTAGCAAGCTAGCCCTATGCTTGTAGTGCCAGCATTCCATATGGGCACTGGTTCAAGCCCCAGGTGCTCCACTTCTGGTCCAATGTCCTGCCTGAGGCCTAGGGAAGCAGAGGAGGATGGCCCAAGTTCTTGGGACCCTAACCCATGGGGGAGACCCAAAAGAAGCTCCTGGCTCTTGGCTGCAGATCACTTCAACTCTGGAAATTGCAGCCATTTAGGAAATGAACAGCAGATGGAAGATTTTTCTCTGCTCCTCCTTCTCTCTCTGTAAACCTGTCTCTCACGTAAAAAAGTAAATAAATCTATGACTATTTTAAATTATAAAATTACCCTATTTTCTTGCAGTCCTCAGAGTACAGCATGCAAACTTTAAACACTTAAGCACACGATGAATTTTGACTGAGGGCAATGTTAGGAATCTGTAAAACACTTGAAATGCCTCAAAGGCTGCAGTTTTGTTTTTCTGAAGAAAACTCCCTAAGTTTATCCTTTGGGGAAAAGTGTAGCTTCCTTATTCCCCGAGACAGAGCCAAGGCAGGAGCTGGCTCAAGGACATGAAAGCGCAGTGTTCCATCGCACCTGCACAGCCATCCCCAAAATACACCCAGGGGAGACACAGTCATTGCTAATACTTTTCTGAAAGAGACCATGAGCTTACCTACTTTTCTCACATAAAATGTACAGCCCAAGAAATGAGATCTTTGAGAAAGGGGCTCTAATTTGTCTCAGAAGTGAAAGAGAAAAAAAAAAATATTTTTTCCAAAGACAAACCAAGAGGCCTCATCGACCCTGGGACCAGTCCTACTACCAAACTCTACAGGGAGGCCTACGCTGAAAGGCTCAGAGGCTAAATCCTCACTTTGCATACACCATGATCCCACAGGGGCGCTGGTTCTAATCCCGGTAGCTCCACTTCCCATCCAGCTCCCTGCTTAGTGGCCTGAGAAAGCAGTCGAGGACAGTCCAAAGCCTTGGTACCCTGCACCCGTGTGGGAGACTCAGAAAAGCCCCTGGCTCCTGGTTTCCGATTGGCTCAGCTCCACCCATTGCACCTACTTTGGGAATGACCAGAGGGTGAAAGATTGTTCTCTCTGTCTCTCATCCTCCCTGTAAATCTGCCTTTCCAATAAAAAATAAATCTTTAAAAATAAAAATATAACCACCATGAAAACACAGGCTGGTACCAAATTCCCTAACAGAACAGATGCACCAAACAAAAGTGGGAGAGATCCCAGGCTTCGCACACAGAAAGCTCCCAGAGTGCAAGGGTGAAGGACAGGAGAAGCAGAAAAGAACATTTAAATCAGCCACCAAAACAGCAGGGATTTGTTTTTGTCTACCAGCATTAACCTTGAATGTAATAGGTTGTTTCCCAGTTGAAACATACAGGTAGACCAAATCATTTTAAAAATCAAATAAAATTAAAAATAAAAAAAGACTCAATGCCCTGCACAGATCCCTAGGCATTGATACAAGGTTTAAAGCAAACTGACCTTCTAGCCACTCAGAGAGCTTTTCATCTGGCAGGTGGAAGACACCGTTTTCCTTTAGCACACGTAGGGGGACGAATGTTTTCTAGGCTGGGACAGGCCACAGAGTCTCAGCACATTTTGAGAAACTGAAATCATACCATGTATCTTCTCAGGTGACAGAGGAATAACACTAGAAATCAACATCAAGAAACATGGAAAACTGAGAAATGGGACAGCATGCACCTGCGCGACCAATGGGCCATCCAATAAATTGAGAAGTAAACAAAAATTCCTTGGAAGCAGGAAGTTTATCACAGTAAACGCACAAAATAACTGGAAAGAGGTTAAACTAATGATGCAGGGGTGAGAAAAGCAAAAACAAGCTGTAGGAGAAAAGCAACTGGAGATGAGAAAGGCACCGCTACCACGGATACCACACATCCACAAGGATCCTAAGAAACGGTTGTGAACAACATGCTCATCAATTGGAAAACCTGGAGGGAATGGAAGAATTCCTGGATAAACAAAACCTATGCAAAATAAATCAATATGTAGAGTATCCAGAAAGACCCATCACAAGTGACAGTGAGAAATTTCAGAGTTCCAGGGCCTGAAGGTTTCATAACAGAATTCTACAAACTAGTTAAAACAGCACTATCTCTAACACTCCTCCAACTATTCCAAAATGCTGAGGAGTTCAGAACTCTCAAACTCCTTTCATGAGGGCCAAGTTACTCTGATGCCAAACTCAAACAAAGCTACAACACCGACAGGAGACTGCACACCAGGATCGTTCATGAGCCTGCTCAAGCCGACAGTGACACCAGACACCCAACACTGCATTAAGATCATACGTCGTAACCGAGTGGAATTTATCCCAGTGTGGCTCAATATTTACACATCAGTTAATAATCACATCAATCAAATCAACAAAAGCCGTGAGACCTCAACAGAGCAGAAAAGCTCTTGCAATTCAGTGTCTCTTTGTGATAAAAACTCACCAAAAAATTAGGTAAAGAAACAACCTTCAAAACTATAACAAAGATGGTATATGACACACATACAGCCAAAATTACATTGAATCGGACAAAACTCAAAAACATTTCCCTTCAAATTTAGAAAAACAGGATGTCCATTTTCCACACTCTAATAATGCTGCAAGAGTTAAAGCAACTAGGGAAGAAAAACAGAAAAAGAACATTGAAATTGGAAAGGAAGAAATAGTGTTTATAGATGACATGACTTGCATACAGAAGAGCCTAAACACTCCATGGCAAGTTACTTGATCAACCCATTCAGTTGATTCATAAGTTAGAAAATCAACATGCAAAAACAATAGTGTTTTAATATACCAACAGTGATTTTAGGAAAAAATCAAGAAACAATCCCATTCACAATAACTAAAAACTTTAAATACCTAGGAGTACATGTTTTTAAAGATTTATTTATTGGGCCCTGAGGCATGGCCTAGCGGCTAAAGTCCTCACCCTGACCACGTCAGGATCCCATATGGCCGCTGGTTCTAATCCCAGCAGCTCTGCTTCCCATCCAGCTCCCTGCTTGTGGCCTGGGAAAGCAGTCGAGGATGGCCCAAAGTCTTGGGACCCTGCACCCACATGGGAGACCTGGAGGAGGTTCTAGGCTCCTGGCTTCGGATTGGCGCAGCACTGGCCGTTGCGGTCACTTGGGGAGTGAATCATCGGATGGAGGATCTTCCTGTCTCTCCTCCTCTATGTGTATCTGACTTTCCAATAAAAAATAAATAAATCTTAAAAATATTTATTTATTTACCTGAAAGGTAGAGTTACAAAGAGAGACAGAGAGACAGACAGACAGAGAGATTAATCTTCCATCCACAGGCTAACTTCTCACATGGCTACAGAGGCCAAGGCTGGGCCAAGCTGAAGCCAAGTACTTCTTCTACATCACGTGGGTGCAGGGTCCCAAGGACTTGGGCCATCTGTTGCCTTCCCAGGCTATTCCCAGGGAGCTGGGTCAGAAGTAAAGCAGCTGCAACTTGAACTGGTGCCCACATAGAATCTTGGAGTCACAGGCAGTGACTTAATCAGCTATGCCACAATGCCAGTCCCAGGAGTAACTTCACCCCAAAATGTGAAAGATCTCTACAATGGAAATTATAAAACAATGATGGAAGAAATAACCAAGACACACACACACACACACACACACACAAATGTGTATTGGAAGAATCAATGTCATTAGAGTATCCATACAACTCAAAGAAATCTAGATTCAGCAAGTCCCTATCAATATACCAAGGACATTCTATACAGAATTAGAAAAACACAATTCTAGAATTCATATGAAATTGAAATATCCCAAAATAACCAAACAAATACAAAGCATCCTCCTCTTTTTCCTCCTCCACAAATCAAGCAGGTGTATCATAATACCCTATTTCAAACAGCACTACAAAGCTACAGTAATTAAATCAGTATGGTACTGACATACAAACACATAAGTCAACCAAAAAGGGAACTCAGAAATAAACTCACATATATGTAGTCCACTTACTGCTGACAAAGTGCCAAGAACATACATTACAGAAATGGTGGTCTTTCCAATAAATGGTGCTAACACAAGGAACGCAGAATGAGAGTCCTGCCTCTCTTCATGTACTCAAACCAAAGTCCTAAATCTAAGCCCTGAACTATGAAAGCATTAGGAAAAAAAATGTAGGTGAAAAACACAAATATTTGGCTAGACAATGATTCCTTGGATAAGACCCCTTTAAAGCATGGGCAACAAGAGCAAAACTAGGGTCTGCACGGTATCCTAGCGGCTAAAGTCCTTGCCTTGCACGTGGTGGGATTCCATGTGGGCTCTCTGGTTCATGTCCCAGCAACCCCGCTTCCCATCCAGCTCCCTGTTCATGGCCTGGGAAAGCAGTCAAGGTCAGCCCAAAGCCTTGGGACCCTGCACCCGCGTGGGAGACCTGGAAGATACTTCAGACTAGCTCAGCCAGGGCAGGGTGTGGAATGTACCCAGTTGGGCTAGACTGCAACACCCACCAACAAGAGCTGAGACTGCAGGTAGGCCACACTAGGTTGGGTTGAAGCACCTGCCAGCATGCACAAGATCCAGGGCTAAGAAAGGTTCTGGTAGGAGAACTTTGGGGACTCCTTTGTTGGGCTGTAGCTACCACTGGGGAGTGACAAGAGCCAGAGCTGAGGGTTGGATTGGGCTGAGCAAGCCTGCAGCATGCTTTGGCATGCATGTGGGCTGGGTTTGGAGGCAGAGCACACTGGGCTATGCTCCAGCATCCACTGGCACTTGCAAGAACCTGAATGGCTGTGGGATGGGCCATGCTAGGCTACAATACCCACCATTCAGTGCCGGGACCAGCAGCCAGCTCTATCAAGTGGGGCCGCAGCAGCCCCCACACATGTGAGATTAAGATCTGGGGATACAAAATAGGTCTGATGGGAATTGAAGAACTCCTCTGCTACGGTGCAACTTCTAGTAGTTAGTGTGAAAGCCAGAGCTAGAGGCAGGCCAGACTGGGCCAGTCCACGACATATACTGGCACAAACGAGAGTCAAGATGGGGCTCAGGCGCAGCCGGGTTGAAACATAACAGCCCCCAGTTCATATGCGGGTTGGGAGTGGGCCAGGCCAGGCCGGACTAAGCTGCCACACCACTGACAAGTGCTGGGACTGGGCGCAAGCCATAACAGGCTGAATTGTAGTAACCACTGGCAAGTACAAGATCTGTGTATGGGAGTGGATCTGGCAGGGAAACTGTGGGTACTCCTCTGCTAGGCTGCAGCTCTCACTGGTGAGGACAATGGCAGGGCTGTTGGAAGACCAATCTGGGCAAGGTGGTAGCACCCACTGGCATGTGTGTGGGCTAGGTCTGGGGTGAATCGGGCTGAGCTAACATGTAGCACCCATGAGTGTGCTCAAGAGCCAGACGGGATGCAGGACAGACCAGGCTAGGCTGCAGCACAAGCCAGCAATACACAAAAACCAGGATTGGATACAGGCCTGGTGAGGTTTTTGGAGGTTGCCCCAACTAGGCCATGGCACCTGCTGGTGTGCAGGAGACTGGGCCTGTGGCAGGCTTAGCTGGGCTGGGTTAGGCTGTAGCATGTGTCAGTTTGCATGAGAGATGGGGCTGTGTAGCACTGACCAGGTAGATGCATTCACTAGCATGTGTGTTGGCTTGTGCACGAGAGAGGCTACGTCTGACCCTGGATCATCAAAGGACCGTCTGCAATTCCTGGGTGCTGATGGAGTTTGACAGCAAGGAATGGTACTTCCCCCCTCCTCCCCTGCTGACACAGGAAGAAAAAAAACATTAAAAAATATGTCCCACTCACCCTCCTCCATACCTGAACCCTCCCACCCTAATCAGAGGCCCACTTGGGCATCCCTTTCAACTGTATAAACAATAGTAAATAGGAAATTTAAAATTAAAAAAAAAGAAAACTCACCAGAGTCTTTTTTATTGGCAAGGTTACTAAGAGACTGTGGGCAAATGAAACTCATAAAACTAGATATTAGTGTGCAAAAATTTAAATGAGCCTCTTTCACTGAAAAAAAAATCAATGCAAACTGAATTAAAAAATAGTTGGAAGCTACTGAACTATTACACTCTTAAAAATAATGGGGGCTTGGCACAGCAGCCTAGTTGGCATGGCAGCCTAGTGGCTAACTCCTCTCCTTGTAAGCATCAGGATCCTATATGGGCACCAGTTCATGTCCCAGCTGCTCCACTTCCCATCCAACTCCCTGCTTGTCGTCTGGGAAAGCAGTCGAGGATGGCCCAAAGCTTTGGGACCCTGCACCCTCGTGGGGGACCTGGAAGAAGCTCCTGGCTCCTGGCTCCTGGCTCCTGGCTGCAGATCAGCTCAGCTCCAGTCATTACAGCCACTTGGGGAGTATACTGCCAGATGGAAGATTCTTCTGTCTTTCCTTCTCTCTGTAAATCTGACTTTCTAATAAAAATAAATAAGTCTTTTTTCAAAAGAAGAGAAAAGTAAGATAAATATTTCCTGTTACTGTGCATGGGAAGGCAGAAGAGTGGCTCCAATGCTTGGGCCCCTGCTCCCATGTGCGAGTGCTGGGTGAGGTTCTTGGCTTCAGCCTGGCCTGGTCCTGGTCGGTGTGGTCATTTGACGAGTGACCCAGAAAATAGAAAGATGCTTTTTCTCTGACTCTCCCCATCTCCCTGTAACTCTTTCAACACAGCAAATAACTAAGTAAGTTAATCTTTTTAAAAAGGAAACAAATCTAAAAAGACATTTTTCAAAGAAAGACAATCAAATGTCAACGGGTATACCGACAATACTCTCAACACTGTTAATAACCAGGGAAATGCAGACACCACGGCATGTCACTGCATCCAGTTAGCATGGCCAGCATCGAACAGAGAAAAGGCAGCGAGGACAGGTGAGAAGGCGGAGAAAAGGAAACCTCGGGTTTATGGTTGGGAGTGTGAGTCAGCACAGCCATCGGCGGAAACCAGGCCAGATACTCCCCAGATTAGAACTCGAACTATCTGCGGGGAATGAGACATCACACAGTATTTCACACATATGTGTAATTTTTGTTATTATATATATATATATACACATATAATTTTATTTATTAGTTAAAAGTTTAAAAAACTTTTAAAGACATTTAAGATAACAGATGGAAGATGGCTCCCTCTAACCAAGCCTTTCAAATAGACAAATCTTAAACACACACACAAAGGAATGCCTAGGTGTTATACTCGTTCATTACATTAATATGTTAACATTGTAGCTAGATGTTATCATATAAAGGTGGCTGTATGATGTCACCTGGAAACTTGCCTACCACTGTAACTATGAGAAAATAAGAAAAACTGCCTAGGATATTTCTTACAAACTGTAAGTGACCTGCAGATGTGGGGATGAGAACCCCCTCTGGCAGCAGGTCACCAGGAGTGGCTGGGCAGGAGAGGGCTGGATGGGAGCCAGGTCCCAGGCTGTCCCTTCCGTGGCCCCTGTGGGGCTGGCGACGGGCCAGAGCCCCAGTTTCTCCCTTTGACTTCATGGACCCTTTGGAGCTAGCAAGGTAACTCGCCCTGCTCACCTTGAGGCCTGGCAGCAGTGCCCCTGCAAAGCGTTTGTGTCTGCTGTGATCTGAGTACCAATCTGGATGAATTTCACTTCATTCTGGGAGAAACAGTGTATTCTCTCACCTCTGTCTTCCAGGTTCTGCAGCTTATGTTTGACACTCGCATTGTCCGCTAGCGACTCTCGGTTCCCAACCTTAAAGACAAATAAAACACAGCTGACCGAGAAATATATGAACATACTTTTGTAACTGATATGTAAATGTTATATAATTACACACATATACATATATATGTAGTTATGCATGTGTGTATGTATACATATGTGTGTAACAAATGTAGTAGTCCCTTAAACATAACAAGCTCATGTTATGTGAATACATTAATTCTGGAGAAAGAACAGATGAATAGCCAACCACAAAGTAGCATCTTAGAAGTGTGATTGTGGGGTCTTGGGTGAGGCTGCCACCGGAGACGCCCACATGCTATATTACAGTGCCTGGTTGGGGTTCTTGCCACTCCACTTCTGATCCAGTTTCCAGGAATATGCATTTTGGGAGGCAGCAGATGATGGGTTAAGTACTTCAGTTCCTGCTACCCAACTGGGAAGCCAGGATGGAGGTCTAGGCTCCTGGCTTTGCCCTGGCCATTGTGAAATATGGGAGAGTGAATCACTCTCACTGTGAGCTCACTCACTCTCCACTTTTCAAACACATGACATTTTTGTAAAGGTACCTTGGAGGCGTTTTCTTCAGCCTCTGAGCATTCCCTGGAAGAGAACCCACTCAGCAGCCGGGGACTTGCATATTCTGCATGTGAGGAAGAGGAGGTTCCAGTGAACAAACACACCAGCAATGAGGCAGTCACATCACACTACTGCTCTCCATAGTAAACCCAGTTCCTTAAAACTGGACATAGTGCTAAATATAATCCCAATGTTGCATTTTCAAGATGTTTGTTTCTTAGATTCGTAGTTCTGTAGACAAAACAGTTAATCACCTTGATGCACTAACTCAACAATGTTGGTAGCTATCCATCTGGGTAAGGTCACCCCATGAGTCTTCTCTTTTCTCCCCAAGGACCCCCTCCATATTTCCTCTGACTCATGTGTGTGAGACATGATTTGACACATGTGTGCTGTGTGAGAGTTGTCATATTAACACCGAGGTCAACATCCACACTGTGTCTCATATCCCTACCACTTGTTCCCTCTCCACCTGCTCACTCGGCGAGGGGTGTGTAGTTGCTTTTCACATCCTATTAAGAATGTGACAATGCCCATAGGAACGTACACATCTTTCTGATATACCATTTCCCTTGGATGGAATCCCACAAGGGAGACTGTCATATTGTCCCATTTTTAATTTTTTGACAAACTCCTGTAACTTTTCCCTCTGTTGGCTGCACTGATGTGTATCCCACCGACAGACACCATCCCATCCAACACTTCTGCTCGTCCTTCTGCACTAATTACCAAGCAGACGTGAAGTTACGGCTCGTTGTGCTTCTAATTTCATTCCCTGGTGTTGAGTGCCTTTTCACATTCCTGTAAGCTGTCTGTATGCTTTCCTTAGTCAACTGTCTATTCAAATCCTTTGACCATTTTGTGTAAATTAGGTTACTTGGACTTTTTGTCTGTTTTGCTGTTGAGTTGTATGAGTTGTGTATTTTTAACACTATATCTTATATATTATCCTTATATACTCATCATATACCTCAGATATATGATGTAAAAATATTTTCCCTAGGATCACCACTGTGGGAGGGCTAAGCAGTGCCACCATCCAGTATGGGCAACAGTTCAAGTCCTTACTGTTCCATTTCCCATACAGTTTCCTGCTAACATGCCTGGGAAAGCAGCAGCAAATGGCTTGAGTGCTTGGCCTCTGTGTCCATACAGGAGACCTGGAGGAAGTCCCAGGCTCCCGCATCAGCACGGCACAGCCCCAGCTGTTGTGGCCATGTGGGGAATAAACCAGCAAATGGAAGGTCTTGCCCTCAATCTCCTTTCTAATACTGCCTTTCCAATAAATAAATTCATCTTCAGGAAGAAGAAAATATTTTCCTATTCTGTAGGCTGCCTTTTCATTTTGTTCATGGTTTCCTTGGCTATGTGAAGACTGTTCAGCTTGCAGTACCTGTTCATTTTTACTCTGTTGCCTGTGGTTTTGGTGTTATATTCAAAACAAAGCAAAACAAAACACTACCAAGAATACTAAGTACCAGAACAGTGGGGAAAAAAAAAAAACAGAGAATATCAAGGACCTATTTCCACATTTTTTATTGGAATCTTTATGGGTCCTAATCTTTTTTTAAGGTTTATTTATTTTTATTACAAAGTCAGATATACAGAGAGGAGGAGAGACAGAAAAGATCTTCCATCCATTGATTCACTCAACAAGTGACCGCAATGGCCGGTGCTGCGCTGATCCATAGCCAGGAACCAGGAACTTACTCTAGGCCTCCCACACAGTGCAGGGTCCCAAGGCTTTGGGCTGTCCTCAACTGCTTTCCCAGGCCACAAGCAGGGAGCTGGACGGGAAGTGGGGCTGCTGGGACTAGAACCGGCACCCATATGGGATCCCGGCACATTCAAGGCGAGGACTTTAGCCACTCGGCCACCACACCAGGCCCTACTGGTCCTAATCTTACATTTATATTTTTAGGCCATTTTGAGTCTGTCTCCACATATAGCGTAACATGTCCCCAATTTCATTTTTTAACATACATGTGAATATCATTTTCTCTCAACACCATCTCATAAAGAAACTTTTTCCCCCATTGTATATATCTTTTTAAGATTTATTCATTTTTACTGGAAAGTCAGATATACAGAGAGGAGGAGAGAAAGAGAGGAAGATTCTCTGTCCGATGATTCAGTTCCCAAGTGGCTGCAATGGCCAGAGCTGAGCCAGTCTGAAGCCAGGAGCCAGGAGCTCCTCTGGGTCTCCCACATGAGAGCAGGGTCCCAAGGCTTTGGGCCATCCTTGGCTGTGCCCCCAGGCCACAAGCAGGGTGCTGGATGGGAGGTGGGCCCACTGAAACCACAGCCAGCACATACATGGGATCCAGACACGTCCAAGGTGAGGACCCCAGTCGCTAGGCCACCACGCTGGGCCCCTCATTGTATATTCTTAACATTTTTCAACAATCAGTTGGATCATGCTATATGTGTGTGTGTTTTTTTTTAAGACTTCTTTCTTTTACTTGAAGTCAAAATTACACAGAAGAGACTGAGATCACCCATCCACTAGTTTACTTCCCAAATGACTGCAACAGCCAGAGCTGGGCTGGTCTAAAGTTGGGGGCCAGGAGCTTCTTCCCAATCTCTCACGTGGGTACAGAAACTCAAGCACTTGAGCCATCCTCCCCACCTTCTCAGGTCATTAGCAGGGACCTGGATCAGAAACGGAGCAAGCAGGACTAGAACCGGCACCCACAGGGTCTGCGGGTGCCACAGGCGGAAGCTTAGCTTGCAATACCACCCTGGTGGCCGCTATACTTTGCTTTCTGAGGTGTCAGTCTGTTCCAGGGGTCTGATGCGCCTCTGTTCCATCACCATAGCTTTCAAATACAGCCTGAAGCCAAGCAGCTTTGCCCTTCTCTGTCAAGACTGCTTTGGTTACTGGGGGATTTGAGGTCCTACACACATTGAAGGATTGATTTTTTTTAACTCTGTGAAAACTGACAGACATTTTATCAAATGGGAATGCAGATATCTTTCTGATATACCATTTCCCTTGGATGGAACTCAGAAGGGAGACTGTCATATTGTCCTATTTTTAATTTTTGGGAGGCATGGCCATCTTAACAACATTAACAATATTAACTCCTTATTCAACTTATTTCATTACTATCCCATGATTTTGGTATCCAGCTCTCTCCTCTCTTTGGATTTATTGCTACTTTTAATTCTTTTGGATTCGATTTTTAAAAGATATATTTATATTCATTGGAAAGGCAGATTTATAGAGAAGGTGAGACAGAGAGAAAGATTTTTCAGAAAGTTTGCTGGTTCATTCCACAAGTGGTCACGATGGCTAGAGCTGAGCTGATCTGAAGCCAGGAGTCCGGAACCTCTTTCTCTGGGTCTCCCATGCGGGTGCAAGGTCCCAAGGCTTTGGGCCATCCTCAACTGCTTTCCCAGGCCACAAGCAGGAAGCTGGATGGGAAGTGGAGCAGCCAGTATACAAACTGGTGCCCATATGAGATCTCAGTGCACACAGGGCGAGAATTCAGCCACTAGGCTATTGTGCTGGGCCCTCGCTTCTATTTTAATGGGATGGTTTTCTTGATTTTTCAGATGGTTCACTTTTAAATCATGTAGAAGCACAGGTTTTTGCACTTTGATTTTCCACCCTGAAACTTTACTGAGTTGATGTGATTAGTTCTCACAGAGTCAGGGGAGTCTGTTTCCCATATATTGATCATCTCACCCAAACAGTGGAAACTTCACTTCTTTCTTTTTGATTTGGAAGCTTTCCTTCCCTTCCTGCTTGCTCTGTCTGGGACTTCTACTACTGTTACAAAGGGGAGAGGACAACGCTGTCTTGCTCCTGATGTTAGAAGAACAGTCTTCAACTTCTCACCTCTGACTATGTTGTTAGCTGTGGACCCAATGCTATTAGTTTTCATTGTGTTGAAGTACAATCCATAAATACCTAATTTGTTGAGGGTTTACATCACAAAGTTATTTTGAGTCTTGTCAAATACTTTATTATGTATTTATTTTTCTTTGTAAAGGCAGATTAAATTTATAGAGAGAAGGAGAAACAGAGAAAGATCTTCCACCTGCTGGCTTACTTCCCAAGTGGCTGCAATGGTTGGAGCTGAGCCAATCTAAAGCCAGGAGCCAGGAGCTCCTCCCAGGTCTCCCACATGGGTGCAGGGTCCCAAGGCCTTTGGCCATCCTCTACTGCTCTCCCAGACCACAGGCAGGGAGCTAGAAGGAAAGCAGGGACAGCTGGGACATGAACCAGCCCATTACGGGATTCTGGGGATTACAAGGCGAGGATCTATCCAGCTAAGCCATCATGCAAGGCACATCAAATTCCATTTTATATGTCTGTCAAATCAATGGTCAAGGATGACATATTACTACTACTTGAATAATCTGTGGATATTTTAAGATTTTATTATATATATAAGTGAAACGGGTAACTTTTTTTGATTGTTGTTCCTAACCCTTGCCTGAATTCCCACTGAACTCATGTTTCCATTTGAGTTCCTTGTTTAGTGGACCATTGAGCCTTTGCTCACAATGTAAACTGAAAAGATGTTATCTGGAGAATGAAGAAAGGAAGGGAGCAAGGGAGAAAGAGAAGGGAAGCATTAGTATATTGTTAAACACGAATCTACACTGTATCAACACCGCATTAACACGGTGGGGGAGGGATGTTCCAGAATTTCAGAAAGTATATTAAAACACAAAACCTCCACAACATTTTTGTGGATATAATCACATCTTCACACATTCCTCAATAGATAGCAAAAGAAAATTGCTTTATTTACCACAGAGTGTCTTTACTGGAAAATATGTCAACAGGAAGTCACGAACCTGGTTTCTGGGAGAAATCTTCAGGAATTAAGGTGGCAGGACTCCCCGGCAACTCTCTTTCAGCGATCTCTGGGCGTGTGGCCTTCCTCTGCCTGGACGTGTCCTGTAGTGGTGTGAGAAGTTCAGCCAATCCAGACACATTTAAAACATCATAAAAAAACAAATCCTCTAAGACACTGAAGAAGTGGAATTATTGGATGCTTAAGCATTTAAAAATCGGTGTTTCAGTTTCAGTTGATCACTGTTAACCAGCAGTTCTCAAAGTATGACGATGCAACACCTTACAGCTTGATAGAAATGCAAATTCACAATCTTTTAAAAACTATGATTTATTTTCAATTTATTTATTTGAAATTCAGAGTTACAGAGTGAGAGAGGCGAAGACAGAAAACTCTTGTTTTCTGATTTATCCCCCAGCTGGCTGCCATGGCTGGAGCTGCACCTGTCTCAATCTGGGAGTTAAGAGCATCTTCCGTATCTCCCACATGGGTGCAGGGAACCAAGGACCTGGGTCCTGCTCTGTTGTTTTCCCAGGTACAACAGCAGAGAGCTGGATTTGAAGTGGAGCAGCTGGGATGTGAATCAGTGCCCATTTGAGATGCCAGTGCCAAATGGCGTAGCCTGATATGCCACTCCACTGGCCCCAGCAATCCCTGTTTAACAAGCCATCCTGCTCATTCTGACGTTCGCTGAAGTTTGAGAACCTGTGTTCTAAACCGGGGCTCGGTCCAACCCACTGCTGACTCTTGTAAGTAAAGTTTTATTGTAACACAGAGCACATTTTCACATTATGATTGCTTTGGGGTTACAAGTGCAGAGATGATGGGTTGCCAAAGAAGCTGCAAAGTTTGCAGAGCCTAAATTGTTTTGTTTTGTTTTGTTTTACCATTTTCTCTGTCTCTTCTCTTTCTGCTGCTTTGCTTTCAAGTGAAACAAATGGGTGTCAGCAGGTGAAGTTGCCTTTTGGCCTGCACCCCGCATCACAGAGTTGGCAAGCCCCCCAGGCCCTCCACTTCCCCTTCCTGCTGTGCCAGCACAGCAGGCAGAGGATGCTGGCTCAAGTGCTTGGTTCCCTGCCACCCAGACAGAGGTCCTGGATAGAGTTCCAGGCTCTGGCCTCAGCCTGGCCCAGCCCTGGCTGCAGGCATGTGGGACATGAAGTAGAAGTGCCTCTTTCTCCCTGTTTCCCTGTACACCTGTCACCACCACTGCCAGCTCTGCCTCTGGAGTTCAATGGAAGCATATTAAGACTTATCCTATGTAGCAGGACAGAAACATTTCCCCTAATCTTTGCTCCAAGTCAATCATACTTTGAGCAGCAGTACTTATGGAAAATCATCAATTCATAGGAAATGCTAAGTTGTCCTTGCCATTGCTGCTGGAGTGATTTCCAAACCATTAGACCACTGGTTTGTTTTTCTCATATTCCTGAAAGCGTTAGAAAGAAATAGACTCATCATAGCCATAACACGCAGAAGCAGGACAAAGTGGTACAAAGTGGATTTATTTACCTGATCTTTCTCATTGTCGCTAGCACTGCTGAGAAAAAAAAAGTGGCAGAACTGGAAGAAAAAGAAGCCAATTATACCATGGCTATATTTCCTGAAGAGACAGAAACTCAGCTCACAGATATGCAGGGCCATGCCAGGAACGACGGCAACCTCCCACCTGCCACCTACAGACCCCTTCACTGTTCACCTCTTTCCTCACCACACAGGCTTTGTCTCTGAGCACCACCAGCACGCCCTCACTGTGTCCTCCTGGTGTCACAGGCTTGCTGCCCCATCCTCTCTGCCCTTCAAATCCCACTTTGCTTCAGTCCCACTCCCCCATCCTCGGAGCCTTGCCACATGTCTCGCCCTGAACCTACTGCAAACAGCTGTAACTCATAGTGAACAGTGCTTGGTCCATTCTCAGCTCTCTGTCTGAGAACTGTTCGTTCCATATCTGCTCAATGTCCGTGAGACACAGAGACAGGGAAGGAGGGTGCACTGGTTGCCCAGTTCTTGGGCATCCTTTCATTTAGCACACTGAGAAGTTAATCCCTGCTGGTTGATTTCAGAGATGCCTCAGAAGCCAAATGCCAAACTTACCGCTGCCACATTTTCGGACTTTGTCTTCCTTCTTCTACTACGATATGGTATTAGCATTTTCTTCTTCTGGTCACCAGTCCAAGACTGCTCACTGGCACTGCTACTGGAAACCTCATTGCTCTCAGAAAAGAGATGTTTCCTGTAATTAACCTATTACATACACAAATGAAATGATCAATGAAACCATCGAAGGGGTGTCGGCACCATTTATGTATGAGCAATCTATTACTACAAAGTTACACAGAAGAGAAGTGACTATTGAAGACTGGGCTCTTATACAAAAGTGATTCAGAAGAAATGGCGAGGAGAAAAATAATTTCTCATGAGTCAGTTATCAACCAAGATGCGGTCTCAAGGATGACCAAATTCTAATTAGGCATTTGCAACTAAGATGTAAGAGTTGCCAACTTTAAAATACTAAACATTTTATTTATTTATTTGAATGGCAGAGTTATAGAGAGACAGAGGGAGAGACAGGAATCTTCCATGGGCTAGTTCACTTTCCAGTGGCTGCAATAGTCAGAGCTGGACCAGGCAGAAGCTGGGAACTGAGTCTAAGCACTTGAGTGTTCTCTGTTGCTTTCCCACACAGCCCAGCAGGCAGCAGGACTGGAAGTGGAGCATTCAGGGTCCAATGTGGGATGCTGGTGCTGCAGGCAGCAGCCTACATTTTTATGCCTCAACACTAACCCTTAGGCATTTCCTGAGCAGAAGGATCTGCTTAAAGAATTGAAAAGAAGGGCCCAGTGTGATAGCCTAGTGGCTCAATCCTTGCCCTGCATCTACCATGATCACATATAGGTGCCAGTTCATGTCCCAGCTGCTCCACTTCCCATCCAGCTCCTGCCTGTTGTCTGGGAAAGCAGCAGAGGATGACCCAAAGCCTTGGGACCCAGCACCCATATGGAAGACCCGGCGGAGGCTCCTGGCTCCTATCTTCAGATAGGCTCAGCTCCAGCTGTTGTGGCTACTTGGGGAGTGACCCAGTGCACAGCCGATCTTTCTGTTTCTCCTCTTTGTATACCTGCCTTTCCAATTAAAATAAAATCAAATAAGTTTTTTAAAAAATGATTGAAGAGTAGAGATTTGATCTAGTGGTTAAGACAACAGTTGACATGCCCACATGCCCCATCAGATTCCAGCTCTAGCCTGGCAGGCAGTGGTGAGGACTGAAGTAGTGTGTCTCTGTCCCCAAGACACAGCCTGGGATTGAATTCTTGGCTCCTGACTTTAAGCCCAGCTTTTCATGGTCATTTGATGGGCTGGAACAGCAGATTGAGGCTGCCCAACTTCCTTTCTGCAACAGTGTCTGAGTAATGAATTTCTCTTCAAGCCCCCTCTTGTGATCCTGGTGTGTAGCCAAATTTATGAACTGTTGTTCTAAATACGCATGCTTTTGCAAACAACTTTCAGCATTTTTTGATAGAGGAACAAAGAAACTGGGAAAGTCTTATTGCATGATTTTTTTTCTTTCCTGAAAGATGTATTTGAAAAGCAGAATAACAGAGACGTCACACTGTGTTGTGTCCCATCATGAGAACGACATCAGAATAGTAAGGTATTCCGAGAGAAAGATACCACATTCACAAAACTTTCATCACTTGATGTTACTGCCAGCTATTACTGTTCGCCTCTCATCATGTCTACTGTGTAAGTTCCACTTGAATGTGGCTTTCATGATCAGGAGAAAACAGCATTTAGGTGTTTCGTAGAATCTCTGGATTCAGGCTTCCATTTCTCATGAGAAAGAAGGGACCACTATGCCTGCCCATCAGCTGTCATCCAAGGTGAGCGAATTCTTGACGGCGTAAGAACTTGCTCTAGTCACATAAGACTGAATAAAGGACTTTTTCCATTTTCCACGATCTATCTGCCATCAAATGAGAACATGAAATGATAATTCCTTCTAAGACTATCAATGGGGCTGACCCACCTGTCCATCTAACTGGACAGACCTGAGTATGGTAGATTGACCCTTTCATAGTTTGCCAATCATTAAGCCCATTTCATGCAATGAACAGATCAAGTAACAGCATGCAGGAATTATTTTTACTTTATTTGGAGGCTTACTGCTACTTGTAATGAGTAATGTTCATTTCCAGTTAAAAATGAAATAAGATATTTATTTTTAAAATGCTTGAATAAATTTAAGATAATTTTCATTAAGAAAAAGGCATAGATAACAAAGAGAGCCACAGCACACTGACAGTGATGGGCAAGCAACTGAAGTGTAGGGCACATTGCCTTAAAAGGATAAAAGTTACTACATTACCAGCATCCTTCTCCTTGTTTGTTTTCTGTCACTGTTGAAAGCAGAATCGCGCCTGAAGTAAAATGTGCCTGGTGAATGGGACAGGTACAACCAGCACCCTCTACCTTCCCCTCTCTCACTGCCCCCAACTTCTGTTTCCCTCCTGTGTCCTTTGCCCAGTCACAAACCTGGTGCCCAGTAGTGCCCCATTCTACAAACTTGCTATCATGCAGTCTATGGCTGCAGATTCTCTGGCAGGTAAGAACAGAGAATAGAAACCACACATCCTGTGAGTCCCTTGTCTGTCAGGTTCAGAGGGAAGAGAAGAGTGGGTGGAGCAATGGGAAACCAGGCAGCTGTGGCAAATACACCACCATTTCTAGGCAGCCACTGACCTAACTTATGTCTGCATTTTCTAGCATTTCATACAATAGAATCATTTTATGTACTCTTGTGGCCCAGCTTCTTTTACTAAGCATAATTGCTCTGAGATGAATTAAAGATACATATATCCAAATTCATTACTTTTGCCTCAAAAATTTATTTATTTGAAAGGTGGAATTAGAGAGAGAGAGAAAAGACAGAAGAGAGAGGGAGGAGGGGGGAGAGAGAGGGGGACAGGCAATGGGGGGGAGACAAGGAAAGCTGGGCAGAGAAGGGAAGGGAAGAGGGAGAGGGAGAGAGATGGAGAGAGAGGATATGAACTGATGTTCATCCACTACTTCACAGGCCAGCTAGCTGCAACAGGGAGACTAGACCCGACCACAGGCAGAAGTCAGGAGCTTCATCAGGGTCTCCCATATGAAGCAGGGACCCAAACACATGGGCCATCCTGTACCTACTCTCCCAAGGCCACCAACAGGGATCTGGATCGGTAGTGGAGCAGCCAGGACTAACATGTGCCATGTTGGATGCTGGCATCATCACAGGTGGCACCATGCCCAGCTATGCCTCAATGGTGGGCCCATTCCTTTCCATTGCTATGTGGCATTCCAATGTGTGGATATGTCAGAGTGCATCAGTATGTCATCGATTGACAGACATTTAGGTTTGTTCCAGTTCGGAGCTATTACAAATAAAGTTGCCATAAACATTCATGCCTTTGTAAGGACACACTGATATTTCTCTTGGGAAAACACCTAGGATGAGAACAGCTCAACGAGTCAAAGGGTTGCTAAAAATCTAACATTTTAAGAAACTGCTAGAAGTATCTAAACTGTTCTACATTTTTACCAGTGCTTGGCACAATCTAATTTCAGCCAGTCTAGTGGGTGCGTAGTGCCTCTCATTACAGTTTTAACCTAGATTTCCTCAGTAACTAATGATATCAGTAAAGTTGCAATATACTTATCTGGGCTGTCCTCCACTGCTTTCCCAGGCCACAAGCAGGGAGCTGCATGGGAAGCTGGGCTGCCGGGATTAGAACCAGCACGCATATGGGATCCCGGAGCGTGCAAGGTGAGGACTTTAACCATTACGCTATTGCGTTGGGCCCACCTTCAATGATTTGAATCAGGGGTTATATTTTTGAATCTATTGGTCAATTTCGGAGGTCCTGGAATCTTCCTCCTGAGTCTTCCATGGCAAGAGCTCATCTATCTCTATTTATACTTTTTTTTTAAAGATTTATTCATTTTATTACAGCCAGATATACAGAGAGGAGGAGAGACAGAGAGGAAGATCTTCCATCCGATGTTTCACTCCCCAAGTGAGCCACAACGGGCCGGTGAGCGCCGATCCGATGCCAGGAACCAGGAACCTCTTCCAGGTCTACCACGTGGGTGCAGTGTCCCAATGCATTGGGTCGTCCTCAACTGCTTTCCCAGGCCACAAGCAGGGAGCTGGATGGGAAGTGGAGCTGCCGGGATTAGAACCGGCGCCCATATGGGATCCTGGGGCTTTCAAGGCGAGGACTTTAGCCGCTAAGCCACGCCGCTGGGCCCTATTTCTGTTTATACTTAAGGACCCTCAGCAACATCAGAGATCCCAATGTATGCATGTGATCTTATGGAGCTCTGAAATTAATCTGTCATTAACTTGACTGCAAATGGTATTGCTTGTTAATTATTCTAATTGTTAGCAGCATTCAGAAAGGAAACTGATGTTTGTATATTGATCTGTGTCCTTTGGTCTTAAATCCAGTGTTTTGCTGACAAAAAAAAAAAAAAAAAGTACACTGCCTGAGATAACCCTGGAGGCGTGGGGAAGGGGCCCGAGGAGCAGGG